>NC_057810.1:404751390-405010475 GCF_018294505.1 Triticum aestivum | reverse complement strand
CGTCCGACTGTGGCATTTCTTTTAAAGCCCTTTATGTGATGTCGCTCAGACGTCCGACTGTGGCATTTCTTTTAAAGCCCTTTCTGCAATGTCGCTCAGACGTCCGACCGTGGCATTTCCTTTAAAAGCCCTTTATGTGGTGTCGCTAAGATGCCCGACTGTGGCATCATTTTCCTTATTTTTATTTGTTCACCTTTCGAGGCGTCGCTTCAGACACCCGATCGGTCCTTATTTATGTTCTGTGGAATTTCGGGCGGACTACCGCCGTTTTTCCTTTTTACTTACTCGTTATGCCAGTTTTATTTATTGTGCATTAAGGAATTAATCATGTTGCATCCATGCATGCATTTGTTATATCTTACGTCCGAACTGTCTTGCGAGTACTTTCAAAGTACTCACTGGCTTGTTGATTTGGCCAGATGCTGACGAAGGCGATCTCATGGATGAAGAGTTCGATAGCGAGCCCGACACTTAGAGGAGTCCCAGTCAGTCTTGTGCGACCCTGGATTTGGCCACTGTTTTATATCCGCTTCCGCTAACAAATAAATTCATCGAGCCTCTCCTCGACGCTCGATGAGATGACAGACGTAGAGTCTTGTATTTCTCTCCCCGCTGTGTTTTTTCCACCACCAGCCTATCCTTGAGTCAGTAGTATGTCTCCACACCACTGTGTTCTGTCCGCCATTATGTATGATTATTGGCGTGCTTGTAATAATTTGGTTGAGCAACCGTAGTTCGACCCTGTAATATATTTTATGCTACTGGCTTATTGTATCAGGAATTTGTCTGCCAGTGTGGAGGATTTCTCTCATACTGGACTTAAAAGATTGGCTTTTCAATAAATATTTTTATTGGAAAACCGGTCGTGACAGTGCCAAGCCCACTAGGGGCTGGCTGCTATCCCTACGCAGCCCAAGTGGCCCCCCGGGAGGGGTGGTCCCTCCCGGTGGACCCCCGGAACCTTTTCGGTGGTCCCGGTACAATACCGGTATGACCCCGAAACTTTTCGGTGCCCGTTTAACAACTTCCCATATATAAAACTTTACCTCCGGACCATTCCGGAACTCCTCGTGACGTCCGGGATCTCATCCGGGACTCCGAACAACATTCAGTAATCACATACTTATCTTCCTGATAACCCTAGCGTCACCGAACCTTAAGTGTGTAGACCCTACGGGTTCGGGAGACATGCAGACATGACCGAGACTCTCCGGTTAATAACCAACAGCGGGATCTGGATACCCATGTTGGCTCCCACATGCTCCTCGATGATGTCATCGGATGAACCACGATGTCGAGGATTCGATCAAACCCCGTATACAATTCCCTTTGTCAATCGGTACATTACTTGCCCGAGACTCGATCGTCGGTATCCCAATACCTTGTTCAGTCTCGTTACCGGCAAGTCACTTTACTCGTACCGTAATGCATGATCCCGTGGCCAACACCTTGGTCACCTTGAGCTCATTATGATGATGCATTACCGAGTGGGCCCAGAGATACCTCTCCGTCATACAGAGTGACAAATCCCAGTCTCGATCTGTGTCAACCCAATAGACACTTTCGGAGATACCTGTAGTGCACCTTTATAGTCACCCAGTTACGTTGTGACGTTTGATACACCCAAAGCATTCCTATGGTATCCAGGAGTTACACGATCTCATGGTCGAAGGAAGAGATACTTGACATTGGCAAAGCTCTAGCAAATGAACTACACGATCTTTGTGCTATGCTTAGGATTGGGTCTTGTCCATCACATCATTCTCCTAATGATGTGATCCCTTTATCAACGACATCCAATGTCCATAGCCAGGAAACCATGACTATCTGTTGATCACAACGAGCTAGTCAACTAGAGGCTCACTAGGGACATATTGTGGTCTATGTATTCACACGTGTATTACGATTTCCGGATAATACAGTTACAGCATGAATAAAAGACAATTATCATGAACAATGAAATATAATAATACTTTTATTATTGCCTCTAGGGCATATTTCCAACAACTTTTTGTTATTTGGTTGCAGGGTTGTGTGTGAGAGACCATCTTCATCCTATGCCTCCCACGGATTGATAAACCTTAGGTCATCCACTTGAGGGAAATTTTCTACTGTCCTATAAACCTGTGCACTTGCAGGCCCAACAACGTCTACAAGAAGAAGGTTGTGTAGTAGACATCAGGAATATAAAAGGGGAAAACCATAAGCACTGGGAGTATTGTGTTGAGTGTGTCATGGCGGATCTGAAGGTGCAAACCGGACAATGGCAACTTCGCAACCAAGACAAGAAATCAGAGTAAAGCAGTGGCGATCTATTTTCTTGCTGCGAGAAATAAGTTGAGCAGATTCGAAATAGTACCGCCTCTGGTGCGGCGTCGTGTATGCATCTGCTAAGAATTTGACGGTGTTGCAGTAGCGATGGCTGTCAACAGCATGGAAGCAGATCTCGAAGGGTAGACGGCAGTGGCAGGGCGCGTTGGACGAGACGGTCGTAGGAGCGGCACTGGCAAGGTGGACAACGGCGGGGATGAAGCGAGAGGATGGGATGCAAGGATCCTGGTCCGAAGGCGTGGATGAGAGAGTTCGATCTCTTGTAATGGACGGCGGCGTCGGGGTATCAGCTCCGGCATGGTGGAGGAGGACAGCGGTGGATGGGGTGGCGGACAGAGGAGGCTGGGGTGGAGAGGGTATTTTGGCGCCCATGGAGTACGAATGGGGAAAAGGGAGGTAGAGAGGAAGGGGGGAACCATGTATTCATGGCGCACTTGTCTCAAATGCATGGAAATTTACAAACTTAGCCCCCATTTCAAATTTCCTACATCGCAACAATATTAGTCGGTAGGGGATAGGCTATTAATCTCACATACACCTAATATTTGCCGACGAGAGATTGTTTTTGGGGCCCACCGTGTATGAACCAGGGAGGGAGTCGATTTCGGTCAAGGACACACTGTGTTTTGGTGCCCACCGTGTATGAATCTGGGTGAGAGGCGCTTATGTCACGTTTGGGTGAAATCACAAACCTACCCATATCGAAACCTATAGAAATCCACCAGATAGGCTTTGCGTGGCAAGGATAGGCAGTAGTAATTTCCATCTCACAGATCTTGGTTTCGGGCGGTTACTGCGACTTTCGCCGCTTCGTTCAAATTTTATAGAGTGCACGTGTACCGTGCCAACTCAATTCGAATCCCGTTTGTATTCTATTCTTTCGGGCGAGATCCATTTTTTGATTGGAATTAAATTCTATATACATCTTTTTTTATATATAGTTTCAAAAGCACAACAAAGAATTCTACTCCTTTATATGTATAATATGATTTACAAATACAATGATCTCAAAATCATAAGGTTGAATTCAAAAAATTTAAACCAAATTATGTTCTACTAAAATGTATGGATCAGTAATATCTACATATTAAATAACATAGATGCGCGTGAATTCATATGAGTATGCATGTTTGATAGATCAATTTTGGTTCGAGTATGGATTACATGTATCATCATCTCGAATTCAAATATTTGAATCCCTTCTATGTTCACTCCTTTCATGCCCATCTCTCTCGCATGCATGCTCCTTCATGTAGCTATGACTCCCTTTTCTCCAGCTCACCCGCACGCTCACTTCATGTTTCCCCTATACTCGCAAACATGGTCTCTCGACGTCTCCCTTGAGAAGTGTCACACTCTCCCTATCATTATACATTACACGGTTTTCATTATCTCTCACGTTCCACTATTCTCTGGTATCACTTGGTACCTAATCTTTCTTTTTCACCGCCACACACACAGTCTCCACTCGTCTTTCACTTTGTCTTTCTCTCTATGGGATTCTCTCACACACCCTATATGTCTCTAGATATGACTCATACCACTACAATTACTCTCTCTCTCTCTCTCTCTCTCCCGTAGACACAACATTTGTTGCGGTCTCCTTTTCGTCTCCCTCCCAGACTGACATTATTCATTTGTTTTCTGATCAGACAAACTCCCCCCTCTCTCTCTCACTCACACACACAACTCCTGCTTCCACTCCCCTTCCCGACTACCATCTCTCTCTCACACACACACAAAACTCTCGCTTTCGCACCCCCGACTCGTATTTCTCTCACAAACATTTATCGACTAGCCTCTAGATAGGTTTATACACCCACACACTCGTGCTTCCACTATCGCATACATGTCTCTCTCCCGCTCCTTGTATCTATGTAGATTTTTCTTCCCTTCTTGAGACACGCCCTCTTCATCGTACACACACACACACACTATCACCTCATTTTAAGCTGATACCTCTCGCACACACACTCTTTGTGTCTTTGTCACACATGCACTCCGTCCTCCTCCTCTCTCCCTCTCTCTCACACACACATGGGCTTTTTGCAACAACTAGCAAGATGCCCATGCGTTGCACGGAACATCAAGATGCATTTGTATGAGTAGTTTATCTTGTGGGGAAAAATGATGAACGAGGGAAGGCCTTATTTGCAAATGTGCAGAGGGGTGTGGGTATGTTTTTGCAAAATTGCCATAGTTACCTTCCAATCCGTCAGATATAGATTGGACGGCCTATATTGCAGGATGGCAGGCACACAATCATCACCGACTATGCTTTTTATAAGAGTAGGGATAAAAAACAGAGTTGGTGATGATGGTGGGCTTGCCATCCTGCAATGTAGGCCGTCCGATTTATATCTGATGGATAGGAAGGAAAATATGGCAATTTACCCGCACTCCTCACCACAATTGCAGATAAGGCCTTCCCTCGTTCATCCTTTTCTCCCACAAGATCTTGATGTTCCGTGCAACACACGGGCATCTTGCTAGTAAGAGTAGAAATTAGACATATATCACTTCTCGAATCTTGAAACTAATAACATTCCTCCCGTATCTCATCAAAGCCGCCAAAGGAATATATTTTGAGTGAAACATAACATATTTTTAGTGATAAACATATTTGAAAACTAGAATTTTTTTTCTATCAAATCGGTGAATATGTATTAATCTACTTTGATCGTGTGGCAATGCATTGGCACATTGCTAGTAGTTATTATAATTTTTTGGACACCAGACAAACCGTGGAGTACATATACGAAGAGAAGAGGCGCACGCGCGCAGTCGGTCTCTCGCTGTCTCACACACATGAGTGTTACATAAAGGCAACGTTAACAAATAAACCCTAAAACCCTAGGTGCACGATTGCTGCATTTGCGGGTACCGAGTACGTGGTGGAGCACCTTTGTAGGAATAGTCAGCTCACATGATAATTTGATTAATAGGAGTTGATGGTCGGGACCACAAGTGAACAACTTGGAGGCGGTGGCTCGCCAGTTGCCACAGATCGATTAGCCACGTTTAAAACATCATTTTTTTAGCAGGGTTAAGAGTTCCGATTTTCAATGGCGCGTTATAAGTACTAAGTAGTTTTTAGAATGATTGGTATGGAGCGAAAATGGAATTCATATTACTATGTACCTCCTTGGCGTATGGTTGTATGGGTTTATGTTGTGAGATGTTGAACCTGGTAGTTCTAGGGAAAATACTATGGTTTAGGTTTCGATGCTGGTTTTCAGTAATGAAAGCCGGAAGGGGGAAACCCTTCTTTGATTAAAAAAACTACTACCTCCATTCTGGTTTACTAGTCCCCATCATATTTTGGGTCAAAGTTTGTCCATGAATTTTACTTGTAAAATGTGAATGGAAAACGAGATTTTGTTATACCCAAATAAAAAAGGACTGGAGGGAGTGATTGCTCTGACACAGACGCGACCTCTCATAGCGCAGGCATTGAACCGCCATGCCGACCAAGAGGGCCCCACTCGCTGCAGGCCCAGTTGAGCACGCCACCTCGCCATGTGCAACCGGCTTCAGACTGCCCCGCTTGCCTCGATTGAATCCGCGTGTGTGACGGCAACATGTCCTTCTGCGAGCCGGTCGGCATTTTAGAACACAAAAATGACCAAAATATAATTAATTTACGCATGGTCTTGACTTGTTGTGCTCGCACTGGTAGCAGGAACTAGTAGAGGTTCTTCTTTATTTATAACTCTCCTCACATTTTTTTTGGCTTTGAAGTGAATCATGGTTGTGAACATGATGTATGAATGTGCAGATATCTGTGAACATGAATTTGATGTGGAAGTTGAACTTGGAATGTCGGGCTTGCGCGTTAACTATACCATGTCCAATGCTTCGTCTGTTATTGTTTGGAAAGTAATTGCTATTATTATATGACCCGAAAAAATATATTTTGTGCCACATGAGTAGATGCACGGACATCACAACAGGCATGCTGAATGGATAAAAATTTCAACCTAGCTATTATGAAGGAAATTTTGTATTGACAACAGTTTTAGATAGCAGGAGACGCCTAGCCTGCTCTGCCTCTGCTAGCTTATTTCTGGCTTCTTCCATCTCTTCTTTGGCTTGGTTGAAGAGAGCATCTGATTGCTCTTTTCGCTTCTTCAGGAACTCAGCTACATTCTCAAGGGTTGCTGCACGCTTTCTTTCAGCCTTTACTAGAGCCACGAGGACACGAATAGCTGACGACTCCACCTGGCTTGTGTGTAATCCAGCATCATCTGGGAATTTGCACCTTGTGTCTAATCCAGCATAATTAGGGAACTGGCACCTTGTGTCTAATCCAGCCTCATTTTGGAAACATGATCTCGAGGTTGACCATACTTCCCTCCTCGCAGGAACTGCATCCTGACATGAAGTTACTTCTTTTTTAGATCAATACTCAGAGCAACCCAGATCCATTTAGTAGAAGCCAGATAAATAGAACTCGCAGAAGTGAATTAAAAAGGAAAAAAAATAAAAACAGACTACAAGGTGAGAACACCCACTTCCTACATCAAGCTAAAAACGAAAGCATTAGGACGATTAAGAATCTTCTTATTACATACCGAAGAACACGAGGCTTAAAAGAAACAGAAACTACAACATATACACATCGAAGAACATGAGGCTAAACGAAAGTAATTGGAAAGGTGTTACTTACCAAAGCTTGTTTTACGGGTTAGGTGCAGCTCCTCTTTAACTTGCCACGCTCCTTGAAGATATCCCCAATATCCTGTGTTTGGTCTTCATTGCTCCTCTGCATTTTCGCACTCGTGGTTTTAAAATCTCAACATGGCAAGAAAAATATACTACTAGTAATACTCGCGCATCTTGTGGGCAACATTAAAGCACTCGTCTGCCATCTTAGAGCATCTCCAATAGAATCGCAATGCGCGGCGCTTTAAAAAAGCATTTACAGTGCTGAGATCGAGAAGTAGAGAGACTAGAGAGTAGAGGATAGTTCTCAACATTGACAGATAAAAAATAGATAATTCAACTACTCCTCGTCGTCCGACTCCTCCTTGGTGATGTCCTCCTCCGATATCTGACTGTAGGCGTGAAGATACCGATCATCGTCGGATTCCCAGGGCGACGCTGCTCCAAGCCTCATGTTGAATTGAGCGTCCTCTTTTCGCCTACTCTTGTCCTTGCGATAGGCGGCTCGCTCCGCCCTCCTTTGTGTGTAGAACTCGCGCTCGTTGATGATGTCCTGCGGGAAGCATTGGCTCCACAGCGCCATGGCTTCCTCGTCCATCTCGCCGATGCCGAGACGGTGCTCCCGCCTCTGGTTGTCGCGACGATCCTCGTCAGTGCTAAGCCACGGCAAAGGCACGAGCTCCTACACCCGCTCCCGCGTCCGCACGTTGGGGAAGTTCAATGTTCTATGAGGCCACCGGAGGCGCCATGCCACCGCGTAGTACGTGCGGGCGGCCGAGGCACATCCCACGGAACCGGATCTCAGCGGAGAAGCCGCCGGAGGGGCGCACGCAGACATCACGGTATCCCGAAGTTTCCCGGCGACGCGGCGGCATGGTGGCGCGACGGCGGCGAGGCGGGAAAGAGCGGGGAGAGAGTGGTGGCGAGGCACAGAGCATGGAGAGAGAGGTGGCAAGGTACAGAGCGGTGGGAGGGCGTTGGATTTTACAAAGCACGCCGGACGCCGCGCGCCAAAACTAGCGCACGCCCGACAACTTCCCCCCCCCACGCGTGATCCTTTCCTGACGTCTCTACTATCTCTACTCTCTTCTCAACTGTTATATTTATTTTATATTTAATATTTATCTCTACTTCTCTACTGTCTACTTTTTTCTCTATACTTCTTATAAAAAAACAGAGTTGTTGATGATGGTGTGCCTACCATCCTACAATATAGGCCATCCTATTTATATCTGACAGATAGGAAGGAACAATGGAATTTTGCAAAAAGATACCCATACCCCTCTCCAGATTTGCAAATAAGGCCTTCCCTCGTTCATCCTTTTCTCCCACAAGATAAACTACTCATACAAATGCATCTTGATGCGTGCAACGCATCAGCATCTTGCTAGTTCTAAAAAACTTTCCATCATTTGCCACACTACTGGTTGCAGATGAAAAACCTACCCACGCACAGCGTGATACATGCGCGACGCACAATTACAAGCAGATATTCTGTTGGACAATGGAGGCTATAACCAATTACTTTTATGGGAACAATAGCACCCAGGAAATTTGAAGGGTAGGTATGAACAAAATTGGAACTGCACATGTACTGCTAATGATTCAATACACACATTACCAATCGAGGAGGAGAACGATGGTCGCGGCGGCCTCTGTGATTCGTGGTCGGCAACAGGAGTCAGTTCATTGTCCACGACGGTGGTGCTTCTAGGCTTGGCGTCGGCTTCCGGGAAGCAGATCCGAGACCGTGGAAGACGGTGCCTGGGAAGAGGCTCCATGTATGACAACGACGGTGGACCGGCTCCAGTGCGGAGTATGAGGTCGTCGATGAGGCAGATGAACTGCGGTGGACGAGTGCGCCGATGTAGAAGGGGAGGAGCACGAAGGCTGCGGTGCCGTGGAGAAGTCTATTTTGCGGCGGGGATAGAAAATGGGGAGTATTCAGGTGTACTACTCTGGGTGCCGGGGTGGGGTTGGCTGGGTAGGGTGAACCTGAAGTTACGAAAAACAGTCCCCTACCAAGCATCATCCATAGGCCTATTCCGAAGGCTATGATGGTAACTTCCCACTGCTCGAATCAGGGTTGCGGGAGATTTTCCTGCCGACCTCAAAACTTTGTGACACTAAACTCCCCCGTGTGGCGTGCTGGGTGATTCGGCTAAGCAACTAGCGAGTAGTACTAGTAAACTCTGCATATTAGGTTTGACCAAAGTCAAACTTCCTAAAGTTTGACCAAGTTTATAGAAAAATATAAACATTTACCATAACAAATATGTATGATGTGAAAGTACATTCAATAACGAATCTAATGGTATTTATTTGTTATTGTATATGTTCATATTCTTTGTTATAAGCTTTCTGAGAGTTTACAAAACTTGACTTTGACCAATGCTAATACGCGGACTTCAATAAAAACAGAGGGAGTACACATTTTTTTTCTTAGTTTGCAGTGAACTAATCATTTGTTGAAATTGTGAAATAAATATATTAGGCTACTGACTTCGAATGTAATGGTCTATACAATTCAATAGTTACAATCATTGTCGAATTCCAAGATGTATACAAGGTCTATAGTACTTCACAACATGCTCAAACTCACATAATCCCAGCCAAATGAGAATCTAAATGCATTTCACAGTTATTACTTTGTAGATGCAACAAAACCAACCATAACTCTACATCAGCCATTATAAAAGCAACATTTTGAACATATCCTAATGTGTGAATGAAACGTGCAGAGAGAGCTTGCGAAGATGGAGCAGATAGGGCGGGAAAGATTGTATGTATGTGGACGAGAGAGTAGGAGACAAACCTAACGAGACAGAGAGAGAGATAGAGAGAGAAAGAGAGAGGAAGAAGTTAGGTCTGTGAGAAAGATGGAGACATGTAATACACGTGAGATGCGTGTGCATCCGTATTCTGCATACGTGGAAGGAGAAGAGACAATAGGTTTGATGAGAGAGCTGGAAAAACATGGACGAGAGGGGAAGGATCTCGTGGGTTGAGGGATTGATAATTTTGTGCGGGGGAGAGAGGGATTGGTAGTTTTATGCGAGAGAGAGAGGGTGGGGGGAGGATTCAGTCAGCCGTCGTCACATCATCCTTCTTCCAAATGGCCCCGCATTCGCTAGCATAGTGTGGTCACCGTATTCGATCTCCTCGATGCCCTCTTTGAAGATTGAGGTGTTGTGCATGTTGGGGTGCAAAGAAGCACAAGCGAGAGTGGTCGCCATATAACCTTGGATGGGGATGAATTGTGTGCTCGGGGCAGTGTGTGTGTGTGTGTGTTGTGCTGTGTGTGTGTGTGTGTCAGATATTGAGATAAAACAAACCTAATTAGAGAAATGGGTGTGTATGTGATGGAAAGCTACATGCTAAAAAGAGTATTCGCGAAGAGATTGTGCGGGCCTTGAGGTGGGCCGGGGCCGGGTGTGGGTGTCAAAATGTGCGCGTTGATGCATGTGTTACATGCGATCGTGCGAGGGATGGACGAATCGAGAGAGATGGTTGTTGTGTTAAGGATGCTCCTCTATCTCTCTCTCTCACAAACACACACACACACACACAAGTAAACTAGAAGACTATTCTCTCATGTATACACAACATATCGGCATCTGTCTATGTCTCACTCATGCATGATCATTTGCACATTCACACCTCTCTATGTCTCTATCACACGCACACCGTCTCCACATTGCCCTTCCGCCACAACACACATATGGACACATACACACGTTCTCTCTCAGTCACACACACAAAATAAGTATTAAAAAAAACTAGGGCGCACCTAAACGTCCAAATCCAAATAAATGCGAACTGGAGCTAAATTCAAATATATGGAAATATTGTAGCGTCAAGAACTTTTCCAGGAAAAAAAAGTTGAGTAATATTCGGGGATTTTTTTCACACACACAAAAAGGTTCGGTGGATGTCCTTCGAGCGCGACACGATGACGCATCATTCGATTGACCGCGCGGCCGCGGTTCATGCGCTTGCACAGGATTCCGTATCGTGGCTTTGGTAACTAATAAAAGTGCTGCCTAAGTCTAATGTTTACGTGTACTAGTACGGTTTTCTTTTAAGTTTGACCAACCCTATATAAAACTAAAGTAAGCTCCCATACGCGCACTCATTAATATGCCGCCGCCGCCGTTGCGCATGCCGGCGCCCGCCTGCTCCGGCCAACAATTTCTTGCCCATCATCGCCGTGTCGCCTCCATCCCTGTGCCATGAAGCCGAAGGCTCGCCTACTCACGTCGTCTGCAGTCCCTCCTCGCGCTGCTGCCGCGCTGCCAAGCACGCGAGCAGCTGGTGGAGCCGTGTCTATGCACGCAGCATATGAAGAGGAGGACGAGCACGTGCTCCAGCACGCCGGCGAGAAGGAACTAGCGTATCATTGTCATCTCCGCCCGCGCGGAGGAGGCGTGCATGGTGGCTGTCACGGCAGAAGCCGGTCGCGCGCGCGTCGAGCCCACAAACCGGGTGTGGATGCAGAATCTACCTTCGAGACCTTGAATGCCACGTGGATCCTGCAATCTGAAGGAGCAATTTGGGTCAGTCGACTCTTGTGATCCATTTGATGCAACATGGATGGCTAGAAGGGCTTCTTCAACCTCTTCTGTCGTCTTCTTCCTTCGCTCCGTCGAACTTCTTTCACAAATCGACTGACCCAAATTATAGTACTAGTATGAACGTATTAAGTACAGTAGGAACACGAAGATACGAGCAACGGTACCAACTACAAGAAGAACAATAGTAATATATAGTACTAGTACTACTGTACGTACTAAATAGTTCAAATAACAAGAAAGAAAATAAACATAGTTCTGTTGGGCCTCAGGACAACACACCCTTGAAAATAAACTAAGCAACTAGTCCGCTTGACACTGCAGTAGAACCAGCATGAGCGACGATACTGACACCTACTCGGTGTCCGAGGCGACGTCCTCGACTTCGTCCTCGTCCCTCTTCCTCTTCCTCTTCACCAACGCTTCTTTGCTTGAACCGTACACTGGTCTCTGCTTCTTCATCCAACCCTTGTAGATATTTGAACAAAGGCATGCATCCATTGCTGCGTACAGGATGTGATCTTCATCTAATATCTTAGACTCCCATGCATGATGAAACTCGTGATGAGGTTTCTTCAGTTTAGCGTATGAAGGATCAATCATGGCTGCTTCCAGGGTCAGCATTGAAGGCTGAGAGGAGGACAGTAGGCTTGCCTTCTGGAGATCGAAGGGCTTGCCTACAATGAGACCTATCCGACGCAGGACATCCATGTTGTTCCTAAAGTCTACAGTAATGAATTTCACTCTTTCGTCCTTGAGGAAGTTCTTAAAATCCTGGCACTCAACGTCGGCATGGCATATGTGGTAGACCAAGCACACATTATTTACGCAAACCTGGATCACTCGGGCTTCTTCCTCTCAGCCTCCTTTAGTATCTTCTCTCTTTCCAGGACTATGGTGTACTCAACATCTAGCCCAGCGACCAACTCATCCGCTGAATTGTTGAACATGCGTAGGAAGCGAGCAAGGCATGCTTTCACCGTCGCAGATCCACGTGTGTAGATGATGATGAACTCATCGCCGAAGATGGCTCTAACTTGGTACTAAGCGGCAACCATGGAGATTTGGGAGGCCATGGATTTTGGAGGAGGGTTAGGAGAAGTTGAACTGTTGTACCCCGCAAAAAAAGTTGAACTGGTGTAATGTGAAAGGACAGGACGACTAGGAGTGAACTGTTGTAAGGTAGAAGACGGGGACGAGTAGGGTGTGCGAACGGCGTGGGGTTGCTGGCTTGCCCAGTGGATAAACGGCTGCAAGCCCTCAAAGAGTTCTCAAGAACTATGCAAGACCCACTAGATGTCATGTCTACTAGACCCATATCGTAGGCCTGATGGTATAGCTTCTACCTGTTCGCACGCCATGCAGGCGCGTGGATGTAACTTCACTTAATTCTGTCAACCGTCGTGCCTCCCTTGACCTTCGCCTCCCTCACGCGGTTGCGCCCTTTGAGACTTCGACCGGCTATAAATGAGCAATTTTTTTGCCTACTCCGCATGCATGATACTCCCTCTGGTCCTTTTTACTTCCTTCAACCGTTTGCAAAGTGTTTGACCAAACTTATACGAAAAATATCAATATCTACAATACTGATTATAATGAGTATAAGAACTAGGTTTTATAATGAGTATAAAAATATTGATTTGACATTGTGAATGTTGTTACATTTTTCTATAAGTTTGGTCAAAGTAGAGGTATATTGACTTCAGACAAAACTTAAATGCACAATGCAGACTAGTTCCTCCGTCCAGGTTTGTGCCATGTCCTATCTTGTCATCACAACAAGGTTATCTATTAGAGTACTACTACCTCCCTTCTAGTTTAAAGGGCTCGATTCAAAATTTTCACCTACTCTTAGCAAGATAGAGGCGGTGGAATAGTTTTTGTAGTCTGCAAAAGTACTCAACTAATGCTGTCGTTCTTCACAAAAAAATGTGTTTACCAATGCATGCATGAACACTAGTTACTCTAACCCCCCTCTCTTCTTTAATTCCTTGCCACATCAGCATGTTTGCTATTCCCGTGTGCATGATACCAGCTAAGATACCACCATTATGGCCAGCCTTAATCATCACATGCAATAATTTAGTGCACCTTGAAATATGAACATGTGTGGGGCGTGTATGTTTCTAATGACTTGAGACTATAGCTAGCCCAGCATGCAAGATGACTTATTATGCACCGTTCCCCATACCTATAGGAAGCCCGTTCGTTTCCAAATCTTTTCCTCTTCATGTGTGGAATCAATATGCCTGCCAGACTCTCCTTCTCCCTCCGGCGGTCCCACCACTCCACCCCGTGTGGAAAAAATCTGCATGCATGACTCTCCTCCCCCCACGCTCGTCCAATCCGTTGTGACCAGCAATATTTCCACCCCTTCCCTCCCCCGTAATTTACCCCAACAAATATGCCCACGTAGTTGTTACGTTAATGACGCAACATATCTTCCGGGATGCTGCTTCAATTACTTAACTACAGGTGCATTGGATCACTAACATATGGGCCCAACAGGGGTCTGGCCCACATGTCAGTGACGCAACTGGACCTACAGTTAAGTTAGTGCAGCTCAGTCCATATCTTATGTAGGTGTGCCATTGCTCACTATAAATACTGCGCCTCCCACAGCATTCGGAAGAACGCTCAGGTTCATCGCTATCTCCTCCCCCTCCCTCTGATGTCGACCACCATGGCATCGCCCCTCCCAAGCCCTAGGCGCCCCTCGCTGCACCGCCCGGATGGTCACGCGTCGCCGTTCCGTTCCTCGCCGCCACTAGTCGAGGTGGACGCGTCGGTGTTCCCAATATCGCCAGCACGCGTGTCGGAGGACGTGTCGGCTCCCTGCTACGAGGAGAACGCCGCACCGCCCGCCGAGCCCCCCCCAGCCTTGAGGAGCTTTGGAAAGAAATGGATGTCACCATGTGGGAGGCTTTGACACCGGCAGAGCACGCCAAATTAGAGGCAGAGAAGAAGGCCGAGGAAGAGAAGCGCGGCGCGGGGCAAGCTGCCTGGCAGGTCTATGTCACGTCTGAGAGAGTCACACAATTGGCTCTTTGGCATAAGGCTCATGCAAGGGCCGTGAGGGTGGCGGAGGACGCCCGTGCCAAATCCCTGAGTGTAGTCGGGCCCAAGCGCCTCATCTACGCTTGGCGGTACATGGACCGGGTGCACGCTTCCAGCAAGGAGGAGTACCTGCTGGCGTCGGATCGCCACACCAGTGAGATCGCGCTCGCTAGCCGGCAAGCCGCCAATCAGCACCTCGTAAGTTGCGAGGCTGAGGAAGAGGCGTTGTGTCGGCGCGCTGGGAAACGGCCGCGCACCAGGGCACTCGTGGCACGCCGCAAGCGCTCCTGCGAGCGCCGTGGCTTTTAGTAGGAGTATAATTTAGTTTCGTAAGGTGATCTCATTAGTTTTGGGATGCAAATGATAAATCTCGAATGTTCCGGAATTATTAGCGTCCTTAATTAAGTATGTAAGAGGGAAAGTTTGGAAACCTTGTGTATCCGTATGCATTTTGTAAGTAGGTGCATATAGCACAATCTTACTACTATATACTATCGCACTACACGTCTCTCTCTATATATGCTTGCAGACTGTGCTACTCCCACTGTACAGGTGAATAAGTCATCTTTGGTTGTGCACCGTGACCAAGAAGGAGGGAAGACTTTATACACCTAGACGGAGGGAGTACTACTATAACTTATGTACGTGCAGATGCACATTTTAACATTACGATGCGGTTTTTGTAAAAGTAGAAAAACAGGATATACCCCGCAGTATGACCCGGCCGGAAGTATGAACCGGTCGGGCTTGGAGTTCTCATTGGTAACCCGCTGGAGGACTGGCGACTCACGAGTCTGGCGGCTCACTGGTCTGATGACTCACGAGCCTGGCGACTCACGGATGGCCCTAATGGCGGGTCAGATAGAAGACTAGGCCCAAGGCCCAGAAGGCCGGCTCATATTATGGTGGGCCGATTTATGAGGAAAGGCATCAGGAGTTTTCCCTTAAGGGGGCAGACTAGGATTCCACTTGTAATAGACTAGTCCTAATCCTAATAGGACTCCACATGTAACCTGCCCCTTCAACTTATATAAGGTGGGGCAGGGCACCCCAAGAGGAAGAAGCAAGAAACAATCTCTAGGGATAGATACAAAGAGCTGGCTTACCGGCGACTCCATGATGAGCATAATGAGACCTAGCCACAAACAACATGTAGGGCTGTTACCGGATGATGTTTCCCGGGGCCCAAAGCTGTCTACACCCTTATCTTGTGTTGCGTCTCTCGATTCCGCTCAACACCTCTCAAGCTACTACATAGATGCGTTGGCCTCACGACTAAGTCCTCACACTAGGACATCTGTCGTGACAATTCCATGACAGTTGGCGCCCACCGTGGGGCCTGCGCACGGTGGTGTTGAGTTCTTGGAGGGATTTCTTCAGGGATCGAGAAGCTCGTGATGTGCCGGATGAAAAAGAGCCCGCGTAGAAGATAACATCATCGACGATCAGTCAAAGTGAGATATACAAGATTTTAGATCAAGAAAAAAATTAGGGCTGCGTTTATACGCCAACACACGCGACCAAGATGCGTATCTGCTGAAGGAAAATACAAGTCATCGGTTCAATCCGATTTGCGGCGAAACTGAGTTCAAGTAAAAGGAACCGATGGCTCGACCCCGGTCTGATCATCGTATCAATGAAAGACAGACGTTACGGAAAGAATAGCCAAACAAAGTCAATGGGATCTGTCCATGTACAGAACTGTGGGATCGAGAAGCCAACCACAAGGGAATTGTTTAGCTTGGCACGGATTTCGAGAAAAGTTCATTATATCTACCATATGAAGCTACTAGTACAATACAGATCGGATTTTTTTCAGCTTACTATATTGAGAAAATCAACAGGTTATTCCGATTCACGCAGTCGGACGATCATCAATGGGAGGTCGGATCGGTCTTTTTGGTGTGTCATGGTAGGAAACTGAGATATCTCACAAGTTTTTTGTTTGGTTTGTTGCGCTCGCCGATGCAGCTTGAGCCAGCGTCATCTCCGCTGGCCTCGATCGAGCCGCCACCTCGCACTGATTCAGCTGCTGCCTTGGGCCTTGGGCCGGGCCGCTCCTGTGGCTGCTACTAAACTGACTCGGTTCCCGCCATGGGTCACGAGTATCATCGTCCGTTGCTGCCTCGAGCCGGCCCGCCTTTGCCACTACGGCCTCCTCATGCTGCGGCCAAACAGCAAGTGTGGCCTCCCTTCTTCGTTGGTGTCAAAAGCCATGCTCTGTCTATTTTAACGCAAGAGAAGGAGGAAGTCGACTTTCCAAGCTGGTCAATAGAGACGAAAAATAAAAATAAAAAATTCGGCAGGTCTTCGGGTGCATAAGAATCAACGGAGTTAGCACGTGTTGGTAGCAAGTCGCCAGGAAGTCGCCAGGAGAATAGATGAAATCACAACTCTTGCAACTCACAAGCCGGGGGCAATCTGCAGTGATGGATCAAATAGTGCTAAGCACTCCTGATTATATAAAGAACCTTTGGTACATCATCTCTTGAGGAACGAAGACTACACCCAACAATATGCCAGTATCCGTGATCATCCGACAAAAAAAATTCCATGTGATATCCATTTAAGTACTATTTTATTAGCACATACTGTTTTTGTCAAAAAAAAGTACTCTGCTTTGTGATATTTTCTATGCAGGAAAATTATTCACTGCAAGAATGATCGTTATGTAATGGATATAAAGCTCGCGTCAATATTATCAAGCGCCAGCATCCAACCATGCTGCATTATTCAATAGATATGTGGGTGAACCGCCGCCCTTGTGCCTCAGTCTACAACAACAACACCGCGGTCGGCTCACCTGTCTGTGCCAGTTTACAACACCACAGACAACTCACCTGTCCACCCCCGCGGCCAACTCTCCCGCCCGCGCCGGCTTACAATGCCGCGGCCGATTCATCTCTCACGGCCTGCTCTACATCAACACATCGGGCCACACCTGTTTGCATGAGCTGTTTATTAAGGATGAGCAAGTCACTGCTTGGGTAGCCCGGTTTTCTTCCACAAATTGGAGGCAAAATTATCATGTATTATCAGCCGCCGTCTGCACTGGATGGCTCAATGGGCATGCGCACAAGTCACCGACACTACAGTTTGGTTAACTTCGAACAGCCAGTTGGAAGGAACCATTGGCCGAGTTGCTGACATGGCTCATACGGGATCATTTATAACCCGCCTCAGTCATTTCAACATTATATGGATTCACATCGCGCTATCAACGCCAATGATATAAACCTTCCGCTATGGTCAAATATGGAGAATCTCAAGCCAACTCCTCGAGTCGTCTTGAGACTCGGGGGCTACAATGGCATGACTCGATAGAATTGGCCAGTTTCAATGCATTCAAGAACTCCGGGTGAGGGAGTCCTGGACTAGGGGGTGTCCGGATAGCCGAACTATCACCGTCGACCGGAATCCTGGACTATGAAGATACAAGATTGAAGACTTCGTCCTGTGTCCGGATGGGACTTTCCTTGGTGTGGAAGGCAAGCTTGGCGATACGGATATGTAGATCTCCTACCATTGTAACCGACTCTGTGTAACCCTAGCCCTCTTCGATGTCTATATAAACCGGAGGGTTTAGTCCGTAGGACGAACAATAGTCATACCATAGGCTAGCTTCTAGGGTTTAGCCTCCTTGATCTCGTGGTAGATCTACTCTTGTACTACCCATATCATCAATATTAATCAAGCAGGAGTAGGGTTTTACCTCCACTGAGAGGGCCCGAACCTGGGTAAAAACATCGTGTCCCTTGTCTCCTGTTACCATCCGCCTAGACGCACAGTTTGGGACCCCCTACCCGAGATCCGCCGGTTTTGACACCGACATTGGTGCTTTCATTGAGAGTTCCTCTGTGCCGTCGCAATCATGAAGGATGCCTCGTCCCGTCTTTAAAGACGGCACCGTCGCCAAAGGAGCTCTAGCCATCGGCCAAACTATCTGGCTAGGCGGTTTTCTTATGACTGCCTGTTCGGCCGCCACGCCGACGATGACCTCTCGGGTCATCAAAAGCGATCTCCACATCAACTCGGAATTCACCGAGCAGCTAGATCCGATGGAGCTCTCCTCCGTAAATGAGCTTTTGGATCGCATCGCCGCCCTGGGAGTCGCTACAGACTACGATCAGATTGGGCCTAAAACCGATCTGAGAGAGATCAACTCTCCCCAGGCTACCCACCACGTTGCTGTGGTGGAGGAACAGCATGGCGACTCTTCTTCTACATTAAGGACAAGCTATGTCCAAATTCCCGACCCCTCCATGCCGGATTCCCGCGGAGGAATGGATGTTGATCAAACCCTGAACCTAAAGTCAGGCAGCGGGCCGGATTCGTTGGACAACATCCAACAAACCAAACTTCCCAGTTCGGAAACTTTCCGGCCCCTGAGTCTTAGATTGGACGGGGTTCCGAATTTAATTCCACCCGCCCACCCAAACACAAGCAATCTATCCCGAATCCGGCAAGGCCCGCTGAAACAGTACATCATTACTGGGCCAGATTCCTCCTCGTTATGGACATGATAAAGGACTGCCGTGAGGAAAGCGCAATCTCAATTTTCTGCAATAATTGCATGGACAAGGGAATCATGAACGCCATAAGTCGTCGCAAAATTACACGCTTCGCTGACCTGGCGTCCATAGTACAGAAGTATTGTGCGATGGAGAGCGCCTGGAAAACCGAAACCAAATTTTGGGACAATCCGGCTCCGAACACAACCCTAGTCCGAAATAAAAGGGTGCATCATATTCAGGTACCTGGGTTAAAAACCAAAAAGCAAAAAACCCCTAAAGGGCACGGAACCGTACTGGAGGGATGTCTCAACGGACCTTGCAAAATTCATAGCATAGAGGGCGCCACTCCAACGCATAGCCTTCGAGCATGTTGGATACTATGGCAGGTGGCCAAAAGTGGCGAAGAGCTTCTAGCCCCAGAGAACCAGCCCAGCAGTACCAGTACGGTATTAACAGTCTTCGAGACTTTCGCATCAAACAATATGCAAAAACGAACACTCCGCAGCCTTGCCGAAGTCTACCAAATAGCAACAATAAATCCGTGGAGTGACACGGCTATTACCTTTAATGCCAGTGACGAACCTAAATTCCGAACAGCCCGAGCACCAGCCGCATTGGTCCTCAGTCCAATAGTGGATGGCTTTCGCCTTACTAAGGTACTCATGGATGGCGGCAGTGGATTAAACCTCATGTACGAGGAAACCCTTCGAAAAATGGAAGTAGACTGGAGCCGCATTGGGCGAAGCAACACAACCTTCAGAGGAATAATCCCTAGTCGGGAAGCATGCTGCATAGGAAAAATCACACTAGATGTGGTATTCGGCTCGCCAGACAACTACAGGTCCGAGGAGATCACGTTCCATGTGGCCCCGTTCAGCAGCGGATATCACGCTTTATTAGGACGAGAGGCATTCACAATTTTTCAAGCTATACCCCATTACGGGTACATGAAGCTCAGAATGCCCGGGCCCAACAGAATCATCACCCTTGCTAGTGATCCGGACGTAGCACTCCGCGCCGAAAATAAGACAACCGCACAAGACCTTGAGGCACTATCTGAAGCCCTAGTGGCCGAGGAACTCACAGCGCTGCGCTGCACGGTGAATAGGGACGACGTGATACTTGACAAAAGATCCAAGTCCACCTCTTTTAAGTCAGCGGACGAAATAGTCAAATTCCAAGTCCATCCAACGGTCCCTACAAAAACGGCCTCCATTGGGGCACAATTAAACCCTGATGTAGACGCCGCACTACGAGAATTCCTACGGGAAAATTGGGATACTTTTGCCTGGCACCCCTCAGACATGCCAGGAATCCCACGCCAGCTGGCAGAGCACAGCCTAAATATCCTAAAAGGATTCAAGCCAGTCAAACAGGCTTTTCAGCGATTTTCCGAACCCAAAAGACAGGCAATGGGAGAGGAGCTAGCCAAGCTATTAGAAGCCAGATTAATCAGAGACATAAAACATCCGTACTGGCTAGCAAACCTGCTAATGGTACCAAAGAAGGACAAATCCTGGCGCCTGTGTGTCGATTTCAAGGACCTTAACAAGGCTTGCCCAAAGGATCCTTTCCCCCTTCCCCGCATCGATCAAATTATCGACGCTACCGCAGGACACGATTCATTGTGCTTCCTCGACGCATACTCCGGCTACCATCAAATCAAGATGGCAGAGCCACACCAAGACGCAACAGCATTCATTACTCCATACGGACCATTCTGCTTCAACACAATGCCCTTCGGGCTCAAAAACGCCGGCGCAACATACCAGCGCATGATTCAGACATGTCTGGCAAACCAGATCGACAAAACAGTGGAGGCATACGTAGATGATGTGGTCGTCAAATCCAAACACGTCGAAACTCTAGTGGACGACTTGAGGCTCACATTCGACAATCTCCGAGCATATGACATTAAGCTCAACTCGGAAAAATGCATCTTCAGTGTGCCAGCCAGAAAGCTCTTGGGCTTCATTGTATCCGGTAGAGGAATGGAAGCAAACCCAGCCAAGATCCGAGCTCTGTCACAATTGGATATCCCAAAAGACCTCGAGCAAATAAAAAAATTGACTGGATGCGTGGTGGCTCTAAGCCGCTTCATCTCCCGCTTAGGAGAAAAGGCATTACCCCTCTATCGCCTCCTCCGGCGCACCGAACACTTCGAGTGGACGGATGCTGCCACGGCCGGACTCGAAGAAATAAAGGCCATATTGGCAACAAATCCGGTCTTGGCCGCGCGCAACATGGGCGAACCAATGCTATTATATATCGCGGCAACACATCAAGTTGTAAGCGCGGTGCTCGTCGTCGAGCGAGAAACGGACAGACATAAGTTCCGTCTTCAAAAACCAGTGTACTACGTATGCACTGTCCTAACTCCATGCAAATCCCGGTATCCACATTATCAAAAGATAGCGTACGCAGTGTTCATGGCATCCCGGAAGCTCCGACACTACTTTCAAGAGTGTTCGATAACAGTAGCCTCCGAAGTACCTCTCAATGACATTATAATCAACCACGATGCGACCGGCAGGATTGCAAAATGGGCCATCGTGCTCCTACCATTCGACATAACCTATAAACCACGGCGAGCTATCAAGTCGCAAGTTTTGGCCGACTTCATCGCCGAATGGACTGAAGCCGAACTCCCTAAAGAGGACGGTGCATATTCTAACTGGATCATGCACTTCAACGGCTCCAAAATGTTGGTCGGCCTGGGGGCTGGTGTCGTCCTAACGTCCCCAACCAGGGACACAGTCCAATACGTACTTCAGATAATGTACACGGACTCCAACAACGTAGCCGAATACGAGGCCCTTCTACATGGCCTCCGGATGGCGGTCTCCATGGGCATTAAACGCCTAGAGGTGCGAGGGGATTCGAACCTCGCGATATCCCAAATAAATGGAGACTTCGACGCCAAGGATCCGAAAATGGCAGCGTACCGTAACGCTGTTTTGAAAATGTCAGCTCGGTTTGAAGGGCTCGAATTTCACCATATAGTCCGGGATAATAATCAAGCGGCGGACGTATTGGCACGCATCAGCGCAAAGCGCGATGCCGTCCCCCCCAACATTTTCCTGGAACGGCTTTTCAAGCCATCCGTACTATGGGAAGGGGAGTCCGGAAATAACAATCCGGACCCAACCGCACTGCCCGACACCGCACATTCTGAAAGAATCGGTGGTTCTGCCAATGAAACAACACCTTCAGCCCACGAAATAATGGCAGTCATTGCCCCGTGGACCGAGCCATTCCTAGCTTACTTAACTAGGCAGGAACTTCCCGAGGACCAAAACGAGGCCTGCTGCATAGTACAGCGATCTAAAGCCTATAAGGTACATGAGGGAGAGCTTTATAAGAAAAGCACAACCGGAGTCCTTCAAAGGTGCATCTCCAAAGAGGAAGGGCGAAATCTTCTGGCTAAAATTCATGCCGGACTCGGTGGGCACCACGCCGCAGCCCGGGCCCTTGTAAGCAAGGCCTTCCGTATAGGATTTCATTGGCCAACGGCCCGGACAGACGCTCAGGATTTAGTCCAACGATGCGTCGGTTGCCAGCTCTTTGCTAATCAAAGCCACATGCCACCCACCGCCCTGAAAACCATACCCATCACCTGGCCGTTCATGGTCTGGGGGCTTGACATGGTTGGACCCCTTAAAGGGGGAACCCACAAGCAAAAATACCTATTGGTCATGGTGGATAAATTCACCAAATGGATAGAGGCCAAGCCAGTTAAGACAGCCGAATCCGGAGCCGTGATAGACTTCATATCAGGGGTAGTACACCGTTACGGTGTCCCCCACAGCATCATCACTGATAACGGCACAAACTTCACAGCCGACGAGGTTAAACTCTGGTGCAAAAACATGGGCATGAAGCTCGACTACGCTTCAGTCTATCACCCTCAAACTAACGGTCAAGTCGAGCGAGCAAATTGTCTAATCATGAGCGGCATTAAACCCAGACTAGTGCGGTCCCTCAAGGAATCTAACACGCACTGGGTAGAGGAGCTCGACTCCGTACTCTGGGGGTTGCGGACCACACCGAATCGCACTACCGGATTCACACCATTTTTCATGGTGTACGGCGCAGAGGCAGTCTTGCCCTGCGACATAATTCATGACTCACCTCGCGTGCATATGTATGGAAAAAGAGAAGCCGAGCTGGATCGGCAGGATAGTTTGGACGCCTTAGAGGAGGAGTGCGACGTAGCAAAAGCTCTTTCCGCATTCCGTACGAGCCAAAACTTACAATGTTGGCAAACTAGTTCTACACCTGCCGGACAAGAAAAAGGACAAACTCAAGCCCAAATGGGAAGGTCCCTTCATCATCGACCAAGTCCTGACTGGCGGAGCATAACGTCTGTGAAACGCATCGGACAACCGACTCGAGCCGAACCCATGGCACGCAGCCCGTCTCCAAAGATTCTACGCCTAGCGCCGGACTCTGAGTTCGTCTCCTTCCTCCGTCCACATTTTATACTTTAGCTGTCTTTTGTTTCTCTCTTTCTCCCTCCTTTTTTTTCTTCCTAAAGCCTTTGGAGGCTGATCTGCGCATTGTTCACACACACTTGACATGCTGCTCGCACTCATTATACCTGGGGGCTTCTTTAACAGAAGCTTATTTATACGGGCTTCATGCCCAACACATGTGTCGCACTTCCGCATGTACCTTTTATTCACCATTATATGCATCGATATGACTTCAGTTTTGGCCAAGCTGGGTTGCCTGGCTCCTGTGCTTACCCCTATGTTCCCGATTGTTCGGCTAGGAGGTAAAGGGAGCACCTCTACGATTGTTACTGCCGGGTCAGCCTGATGTGTACCTCAGACTGGGTGAAGCCGAAAGCTAGCATTCTTAAGGGAATATTCGGTCGGTGAACTAAAAGACAATTTCTTACCTATTTATTTATCTGCCCCCAGATGCTTTCCTGCTTTTTTCGTAGTCCGGACATGCACTTTAGGGCATGCCTCCCAGGGAAAGGAACCCCTAACGGAACTATTCTCCCTGGAAGATGTTTCTTACTAACCATGTAATATAACATAACTAGTTGGGCACTTGTCTGCTAAAGCACTAATGACCCCTATGCCTGGTCTCCACGCATGCCCCGGTTTTTTTATAACCGCGAGGGTATTCGGACACACTCCGGACTGTCGGGTCCCGAGGTTGAAGCGAAAAGGTCCGCAATGACAAACCCACTAGGGGAAAAATAACCCGGCCCCGGAGATTACTGCTCTACCGATGAAAATTTAAAAGGCCGTCAGAAAAATTCTGGCTCAGAATCACGCTTCCGGTTTACAATCCGGTTCAAGGGAAATCCCGTCTCCCACCAAGTTTTGAAGCTCTCAAATCTGTATTAAAAATTCCGGTTCAAGAAGAATTATCTCTTGCAAAGTTGAGTTCTCAGGAAAAATTAAAGGTTGCTAAAGAGAGCTTGCTGCCATGATGCACGGTTCAAACATGGGTACCCAGCTCCAATGGTCACTTGGGGGCTTCCTATTCAAACATAGGTCGTGTTCGAACCAAAGAGAACATAGCTGTCGGTACCCCCTTGATCGGCGCAATGCCAAACCCACTAGGGGCTTCTTGATCGTATTCGAATCATAGCTTAACCCCTTTTGGGTCCGACTTTGATCGTATTTGAATCAGAGTCGTTAAAAAACTCTCAAGGTCATTTGGGGGCTTCCTGTTCAAACATAGGTCGTATTTGAACCAAAGAGAACATAGCTGTCGGTACCCTCTTGATCGGCGCAACGCCAAAGCCACTGGGGGCTACATGATAGTATTCGAATCCTGGCTTAACCCCTTTGGAATGGTTTACTGATCGGATTCGAATCAGAGGCCTCAATTTTTTCTATTTGGTTTCAGTTTTGAAAAGAACCTTTGGTTTTGTCTTGAGACTTTTTGCTCATATCTGAAGCATATATATGTGGCTACAATTAACCCGGCTTGACTTTGGATGATAAGTCGCCAGCATATGACAATCATAAACATTTGGAAGTTTTGGCTTCTAAAGATTGGGTTATCACCCTTACTGCACATGTATCATAAGCTGGCAGTAATATCACAGGTATGATATTGTTTACACATGATTATGTTTAAACTGACCCTGGTTATGGACTTTAAGTTGCCGGTATATTTTGGAATGCGCCATTGGAATCATGCGCGTATCAATCATTGGATTATTGCCCTTATTGGATACGGTGATATAAGTCGGCAGTATGAGCCAATTTCTAACAGTATGTTTTCCTGATTATATAAATATGTGAGGTCGGATAACCCGTCTTGGCTTTTGACGTTAAGTCGCTAGTATGTTTAGGCTTGAATGACCTTAATCCTAGTCTTTTCCATAATTGCATAAAGATTATATTATGTTTGGGTTGTTACCCGCCCTGGCTTGACGTTAAGTCACCATGGCATATGTTGTTTAAACTCTGTGCAAGATTTGCAAAAATATGACTTATATAAATGATTAAGTTCAAGCTCTATCAAAATTGATGCTTCAAAATGATTATCCGTTCTAGATTTTCTCAAAGGCTATAAGCCGCCGGGTTATAAAAATTCCGGCTTACATTGGAGGTGTATTAAATCGCCATCGGCCAAGAGCCGCCGGGTATTTAAACTCTGGATTTACTTGTCAACAGATAAGGTATTCAAAGTCACTTTGGCGCAATGGCTATTATTTTATCAATGGATATGATTTATTCTATAATGGAAGGAATAGTCCCGAGTCGCTCAGGCTTACGACCCGGCACTTGGGGGCTACCTTATTCAGATTGAGATTATATCAAATATGCAAGTCCTATGTCACTGCCAGCATGCACCATGGCACTTGGGGCCTAATGCAAAGTCATTTTTTGCTCAACTTATTGAAGACCCGACTCATCATATTGTAATGAGCCGGCCCTTGGGGGATACCAGTTGCTACTGTCAAAAATTCAAGGTACACAAGCATTAATCCATTGTATTGAACGGTCCACTGCTCAGTTGGTAGAGTACAAAGCTCTTAAACTTGTGGACGTGGGTTCAAGCCCCATGGTGGAGATTATATTATATGATGTTATTATCAATAAATTATATACAAAGTCCTAGCTCAGTATTATCTTACTAAGCCGGCCCTTGGGGGCTACATGTTGTTGTTCAAGTTTACATGGTTATATCTACAAAAGTCCATGCTCATTATTGCATAATGACCCGTCCCTTGGGGGCTACACTGATTGAAGTTTTCATGAGCATAAGGCAATTACAAGTCCCAGGTTGCTGCAAGCATGACAACCCGACACTTGGGGGCTACAGGTAATATGCATATAAGGGAGGAAAAGTCTTCAAATTCTCAGTTTGGATTAGACCAGATTAACCCGGTGTCTGCAACAATCATGACCCGACATCATTTATTTATAACTCGGCAATTTTGGCAATCATAAATTGGCAAGTTCTACATCTTTAAGCCGGCTGAATATCAGTTGAATATTTCAAGACCAATATTTTTGTCAAGTCAGAGCATTGAAGGCCGACTCAAATGGATTATTTCTTATAATATTTCTCTACAAGAGCCAATGTCAGCAAATTGGTTATGAAGCTGGCCTATTGACCCGGATATTTTAGAAGAAGTGCCTGGATTTTTCGCATGGGCAAGGTTTGGACATATTTGTTAAAGGAGATTTGCTATAAGATCTTAAGTATGCATCTAGGAGGAAATGACAAGGACTTAAAGATGACCAGGTGCCGGTTCAGGAAAATATTCAACCCGGAGCACAACCTATCAAGTTTGTTCTTGTGTTTATTTTACACGATTAGTTTAACATGGATAAATCCAAATTAAACTGGGGGCTAATGTCTGGGATATACCCCATGGTATGACCAGGCCGGAAGTATGACCCGGTCGGGCTTGGCATTTTCATTGGTAACCCGCCGGAGGACTGGCGACTCACGAGTCTGGAGGCTCACTAGTCTGACGACTCATGAGCCTGGCGACTCACGGGTGGCCCTAACGGCAGGTCTGATAGAAGACTAGGCCGAAGGCCCAGAAGGCCGGCACATGTTATGGTGGGCCGGTTTATGAGGAAAGGCATAAGGAGTTTCCCCTTAAGGGGGCAGACTAGGATTCCACTTGTAATAGACTAGTCATGATCCTAATAGGACTCCACATGTAACCCGCCCCTTCAACTTATATAAGGAGGGGCAGGGCACCCCAAGAGGGACAAGCAAGAAACAATCTCTAGGGCTAGACACAAAGAGCCGGCTTACCGGCAACTCCATGATGAGCATAATGAGACCTAGCCACAAACAACATTTAGGGCTATTACTGGATGATGTTTCCCGGGGCCTGAAGTTGTCTAAACCCTTGTCTTGTGTTGCGTCTCTTGATTTCGCTCAACCCCTCTCAAGCTACTACATAGATGCGTTGGCCTCACGACTAAGTCCTCACACTAGGACATCTGCCGTGACAATTCCACGACAACAACACTAGTCAAGCTTGTGAAACTATTCAATGCAAAACAAATGCAAAAAATGCTCGTTTGATTGTTTACTTTTAGCTTCCTTCTTTGTGGTTATTTCTCTGTCGTACTTCGTATGGAGTATCTCACTGGTTAGAAAGGCATGCAAATTCCCAAACCGCTTCCTACACCCTGTATCGAATTTTTTGCCTAACAAGTTGTGTCGTGCAATTGGAATTCCAACTTGAGTACTTGTCCCATTACTACTAGCTTCGTCCTGGTTTATTGGTCCCCATTGTAATCTGTGTCAAGTTTTGATCATAAATTTAACTAATGAAATGTTTGTGCATGTCCCATGCACTAATATTTTATCAGTTAAATCTTTGGTCAAAATTTACCACAAATTACAATGGTGACGAATAAACCAGGACGGAGGTACTCCCTCCATTTTTGTATACAAGGCCACTATAAAAAATACATTTTGCATCTATACAAGGCCACCAACAATAATCGAGACAAATGTTAATGATGTTTCCTCGTACTAGTAACCTATGGCTTAATTACTAGCATGCATGTAGTGGATGATAATGACAAACTCATCTACTTCCTCTCTCACGGCCACTCAATTTCTTCTAATGTGCATGCACCCTATTAATTAACGCGGCAAACGAGAAAATAAATTGACTTGTAAACCACACATTGATTTTTATCTTGGTACCTGTAATTTGACTTTGTGGCCTTGTATATAAAAATGAAGGGAGTACTAGAAGTAGTTTAGAAGCCCAAATAAATGAGTGAGGCGCCTTAATGTTACTCTCCACTGTGACTAGTCTTATGGGAAAAGCTGGGCAAGAGACGGCTTATTTTTTAAGCCGCCATAAGAACTGGCCCTAGGAGTAGTAGCTAGGGATACTAGGAGTAGTAGCTAGGGATCGAGTGTGCGAGATGAACCGGAGAAAGTAAATGTAGAGAGATGAAATGCAAAAAAGACGGAGGGATGTGATGGTTGCTTGTCCGTTTATTTTACCAGGACACTTATTACTGGCAGTGGTTGGGTTTTGTGATATGACGGCTTTATTGCCACGCCACGAGCAGGGTGAGACTCCCGTGCAGCGCCGCCCTCTACACTTGTACTACATTGGTCGTGGTTTATTGGTCCCGCATTGAATTTGACTGAAGATTTAACTGACAAAATGTTAGTGCATGTCAACAAAAACTATATCGTTGGATTCGTATTTGAACATAGTTGTCAATGATATAATTTTAGGTGACATGCATCAGCATTTATCGTACTATATATAATGTTAGTTCAATATTTGGTCATACTAATCTATAGTAGTAAGGTGCCCGTGTGTTGCACGGAAGAGTGAAATGCATTGATCGAGGAGTTGTTTATTTTGACAAAGGATGTGGGGGTCATCTCATGTGTAACGGGTATTGATAGAGGCAAAGGTGTCCCGTCTTTCGATGAGATGATGGATATCGTTTTGGTGGAAGTCGACTTTGACGATCCGACTACGAACGTGCGAGGACGTCGCGCCTTAGCAATTGCTAAATCAACTCTGAGAGGTTATTGACCACGCCGGAGCACGATCAACCTGACCACGAGGGTCTGTTTCCTGCGAGCAAACGAAGAACGAGCAAGAAACTAAGATTGCAATCTGGATATTGCGAATATAAGATGAAAGCTTTATTGATCAAGGTGGGGTTCTGTGACGCCTTTGTCTGGTCGTTGAACACAAACGAAGTACGCGAAGTTGCAGCTATGGCGAACTTTAATCTAAACAAAACCCAAAGTGTAAACGGTGCCCTAAGGGTTGTATATATGGAGGAAGAGAGGGGGAATTTCGTGGCCCTTGGTGGAGGGGTCCAAAATCAACCCTATCTCTTGTTTCCCCACACATACGGACTCTAGAAATAGCCTATACTTATGTATTTCGAAATTACATGGGCCTGGCCAAATAAAAAGGTGACGCAGCACCTATAATAGCCTCTGGACAAAATTTATGAAGTGACATCTTGTATATTTCGTCCAAGGCTTCATGCACTCGTTATGGTGGCTTCAAAGACCTGAAATCATCACTTGTAACTCTGTTCTTGTTCCCCTTGCGCATGCCATCATCTCCATGCTGGTTCTTGCTCCTATGTTCATCCTTCTCCAAGCTAGGCCCTTCATTTGTAAGCAAAACAATGTATCCAATTTAGGCAGCATCATATTCTCATGAACATTAGAATCATTACCAAGAAACGGAAGTACCTGGTAATTTAGTTGGTGTGCGCGAGATCTAGTAATTGGTCCAGTATGTATAGCAGCAGGGGCTGTGGGTGTAACAATGGTATTGATGTCCTCATCAGGTATCGATAGGTTCTTCGGATATTATTTCATTTCTAGAGCTCACAAACAACCGGGTGAAATAGATAAAAAGGTATCTTTTGCAAACAAAAGCATTCAACTGTTCAACCTGCATCCAAAACTTATGAAGAAATAACACTTATTGTGCTTTGGAAGAAATGGTCTTTAAGAATTAGTTTTTGAGTATCAATTGTTATACATGATGGCTAAGATGACATGGCACTTTCTTGCAGTCAACCATTGGCTATACTATTAAGTATTAACCATGCCCTTATACACCTAGATGGAGGGATTCAATTAGGATGACTTGGAAGGGGCAGAGGTGATGTAAGAAATGGTTCATAGTAAGTCTTTCACCAGTACTGTAGTAAAAGTTCATACATGGAAGATTCTATACTAAACCATAAACGGATACACTTTTAATCATGTGCGATACTCCAATAGAGCAAGATCATGCATGGAAGTCTCCACATGCTTAAATAGCGGATTACATTGAGCGAAGACTAATGATCAACATTTAACTTGATAATGCGTATGTCCAGGTGAACCTCCTTGGAGTCCCCGTGCACCGCGTTGGGGGGTAAATAAGACCATGGGTTTTCCATGTCCACATCGGTGGGAAGGTCCCAGCTCAGCAGAGTCCAAGTCAGTTTGATGAAGCCGGTGTCACCGCCCACATACCTCGGAGGGGTAGTAACAGTGAGCACGCACCCGTACACCAGCCTTGTGTCACTGTTAGCGTCAGCGGCATCGCCCCTGGCGCACACTACAGAGACGGGGTGGTGGCCTGCGCGGGCCTCACCGCTGCCCATGATAAAGAGGAAGACGCTGTCGTCCTCCTCCGGCATGGTGAACGGGTAGCACGTCTTGTACTTGATGTTCTCCGCCATGGGCCTGTAGTGACTACTGCACGCATTCGTGAGGTGATGCACGATGTCCGCCGGTGAGCCCCAAAACTGCATCAGGCACTCATAGCAGTAGACGAAGGGCTCCTTGGAGGCGTCAACCAGGACGTCCATGAAATGGGAGTGGTTGTAGGGGACGTTGCGCCAGTTGAATATATGAGCAAGTTACTACGAGATTTAATCCGAATAAGCACAAAATAAATCATGACGGCTATAACAGAGATTCAACTAATCATGTGGACTAGCATAGTTGTAGGATATAGAGTAGAAACATGAATTCTACCACGATTTCGAACAGGAAGGACAGAAACACATATGATGCAACAGGAGCAGCACCGTTGGCGTTGAGGTTGTCTCCCATGTCATTAAGGAAGAGGTTGCTAAGGTCAGGGAAGAAGTCATCATCGGTGAAGTCATGGCTGCCAGCAGTCGCGAGAGTGCGCTCCCCAAATTTCAACAGCGCCCGCCGAATGGAGCGCAGGAGGGAGTGGCTATAGGGGACGTTGTGGCCGCCGAATGGAGCACAGGAGTAGCACACGAAGCAGTAGATGGTGTCCTTACTAGTACTCCCTAGTCTCTACTCTTATAGAAAACTGAGTTGGTGATGATGGTGTGCCTGCCATCTTGTAATATAGACCGTCCGATCTATATCTGACGTATAGAAAGCCAACTATGATAATTTTACAAAAGATACCCACACCTCTCTCCACATTTACAGATAAGGCCTTGCCTCGTTCATCCTTATCTCCCACAACGTCATTCTCCTCCCTAAGTCTCTGTCTCTACTCTTATCTCTATCTCTACTACTCTTCTTTGTTTTTTATGACAAATCGAATAGTACTGCGCCGTCCGCTGCACGCCCGGCTGAACACGCCTCCTCACTCCGTCATCACCAACTGAGTCTTTTATAGGAGTAGGAGTTGAGAAAAACCGAGTTGGTGATGATGGTGTGTCGTGCAATGCACGGGCATCTTGATATTTTTTGCATATAATTCCAAACACCACGTAGACACGGTCTTTGACCATTTTACAACTATGTTAGTATCATTGTTTTTTTACAGGTTGTTAGTATCATTGTTAGTGGTCATCCGGTGCAGGTTATTGCCCCGGGTGTTTTAACCTCTCTTTTTTAGTAATGATATGTGGCGATTGTTCGGCACGAGCTCAATCCTGGCGAATCCCACGTAACCGCCAGATTTCCATCCGACGGTGGTCTGTTTTAAGCCATAGTATCTTACATAACCGCCACCCTTACACACGTACTGTAACTGTGTCGCGGGCGTTAGCAACTGCCATGTCTCCCAGTGAACGTTTGTTGGGGATTTGAGTTAGCACCGATGGCGGTTCGTAGTCGTTCCATGTTCGGGCATTGAAGTTTGTAACTATCATAGATTAGAATATACTACTCCTCCGGTGCTAGTAGTAGAGCAGAGTCCTACTCTACTACTCTACTCAAGCAAGTTTGGTAATAGTAGTAGGTACTATAGGGAGTACCAGTACTGTGATCACTCAAGCAAGTTGTCTGGCATCGATATGACCCTACGCTGCTGGTATGTGTCTCGTAAGTCAAGCAGCGTGATGTAGTCATCATCACATGTCCACTTCCCGTAGCACATATTTGCTTCTCTATCCTTGTCCGCACATAATCTCATCCAATCTTACATCCCCGCTAAGGCGCCTCCTCCCTCGTCTGAAACCTAAGCACTAACAATGGCAGAACCGAGCAGCGTCCGCCAAAAGAGTGGCTGGAATTCGCTCCCCACAGACGTAATCAAGCTCATTGTTTCGCGTGTGGACAATCTCAGTACCATGCCACTTGCCGCGTGCTCGTCGGGGCTGTACCGTTTACTCAAAGACCTCAGGTCGGAGCTTTTTAAGCCAGCTTGCTAATGTTGCCTGATCTTCAGAAAGGCGTGTCATGCAGCATAACGATTGTAGGGTGGCAAGCATCAACCCCCTTGACTGCGATCCGATCCCAGTCACCCTCAACTACATTAACGGTATGTACTGGGTCGGCATGAACACGTCTTGGATGGTGCTCGTCGACGATCACGGTAGCTGGATGCTCGTGGAGGTCTACACCCGGCGATTGATCCCCCTTCCTTCGATTAACACTACGCTGCTTTGGCACTGCGGCCCAAAATACTCAGAATCTTACAGTAGCCAACATGATACCAAGTTTGATATGCTCAAGGTTGTAATCTGCCAAGTGCCCACAAGATCTATGAATTATAAAGACTCCGACTAATTGCGTTCTTCAACCGCAGTCTCGCCTATCTGACAGGTCACTACGGTAAGTGGATAAATCTGCCCGTCCATCACAGGATCATACATCCTCCATGGTTTTTTGACCTTGTAAAAAAATTTTTGACCTTGACATCCTCCATGGTTCTCTGATGCCATTGAACACAAGGGCTTCATTTACGCTGTCGACTCCTTCTATGGCTGGACGTATTGCTGGCCTACTCCAGTCATCGATACAAATGGCTGTTATAGCAGTATGTTACTTTCCTATGATATCATGATGGCTTGCTTATATTACTGTCAACATTTACTGAAAAAATATTCACGCTGATAACATGTTGTTATTAAGATTGACTACATCAAGAGCCCTTTTTTCTTTGACTCCAACTTGATAAGATGTTGTAGGCCGCCTAGTGTCCCTACCCTTCCTAATCCCAGAACCTTTCAAAGAAAAGCGGCATGGCAGTTGCAGGTGGTTCCTGGCTCGATCAGACGATGGCCAACGATTGATGATCGTTCGCCCGTACCGGACGTGTTGTTTCGCGGAATACAACCACAATCACTGTAAGGTCTTTGAGCAGGATCCCAGCTTCTCTAGGCCTTCATGAATTTTTGACTGGAGGCTGGTAAGTTGCCTTGGTACACGCTCTCTGTTTGTCGGACTGAATTATCCGATTAACCAGGAGATAACCGACGACAAGGATCATGATGGCAGCGCGGTTTCGTTCATCAGGCATAACTGTGTGTACACAGCGTACCATGCGTCTGTGCATGCACCACCCTGTGCTACCACGCTCTGCAGCCCAAAGTAGGAGAGAGGGTCGCAAGTATCAAACTTCGACCTGCTGGCTGGAGTTTCCCCCGTCAGGCACCCATCTGGTTCAAGCCGTCAGCGAATCTCCACAGCTTAATAAATAGTAATGTCTAACTGAGCCAGTTAGTGAGATGCATACACTTGGTGTAGTAGGATCTTTATTTAGTTTGATGCATACACTTGTTCTTTTTTGGTAGCCCTTTTGTAATAATGGGTGATGTTTGGTTTGGAAGAGAGAGCTGGTCTTCACTCTTCTGGCCTGCTTACTGCTTCTATTGCACCCCCAGCCCTGGTTGTTGTTGTTGCTGTTTTCAATGTACAATCAGTAGTATATTTCATCTGTTGGTTGAATAAATGTGTTGTTAGAACGACAAACACAATGTTTTGGAAGTCGTTGCACGGTTCGATCCTTCGTGCCCTGTACCGTACGTAACACATACTATTTTTCGTACAGAACACATTTTCCACTTGTTGATAACATGCAACCCACTGATGAAGGCCCAATAGAGGAGCCCATAATTAACTGGAAGGGAGGCTCTCACATGAATCCGGCCCAGGTACATGCTCATGGTCCCCTAAACATAAATAAGTAAATAAATAAATAACGCTAAATGCGCATGCACCAGTTCTAAAAATTCATGATTTAATAGGAGGATATTATTCCCTATGATAGTGTCGTTACATTCAGTCGATATTATTCGTACGCAAAGGTAGTGACCAGTCTTCTTTCTCCCAGCTTTTTCTTCCTGCAACCAGCGGACCCATGCAAATTGTAGTCAACGTCGTAAATAGTTCCAGTCCATTTTTATTTTTCAATAAGAATGTCCAACCTAGCCCAGCACATTGGCGACAACACTTTATCCTCCACCTTGGCGCGCTCGCCGTGGCGCCGCCGTCCGGCTCTGTCAACATAGTTTTTTTTCGAAATGGTCCCTATCAACATAGTGAATTGGGAGAGAACTATAGTTGTGAGTATGACAGTATGGACCCACCAGGTCCACTCCCGAACACAAGCAAGCGCCTCTTTTACTACTGAGATGCACCCCTCGTTTCTTTACTCTAATCCACCCTGCTGATATCTGGGACCCACATCATTTTCAATGTATAGTCAATTAACGATAGAATTGCACAACTTTTTTTGAGTAGTAATTCGGAGGAGCAGGCTATAAACTAGGTTGTGCGGTCTCTGTGGCCCGTCTAACAACATGACCAGCCCAGCAGGTTTTTCTTTGGGAAAATAGGTAGCCCAGTATTTCTTTTTGAAGAATACCCAAGCTAGGCCTATTTGTTTTCTCCGAGATACTGGGCTGCAAATCTTTCAAGACGAGGAGGGATGCATTCCGGCCTCGCCGAAGAGTATGGTCAGTGTCTGTTAAAAGTAATATCAAAGGGGTTGAAAATTCCAAAAAAATTATAGAAAATGGGATATTAGTTTCTTTTTTTGTTTTTGTTCTTCACTGATATTTTATAGTATTTCATTGGATTTAACATTACATAGTACTAATTTATTTTTAAATTTGTTTTAGTATGTCTACTAATTTTTGGATTAAGAATATTTTATTCCCTAGCAAAAATTTGTAAATTTTCAAAATTTTGAACATCTTTAGTTAAGTTTTTTAACCCTGGTACTGACCAGAAAATGAGCAGGAATTCTAAAAATGGAAAATTGTGGGGACCCTGACTCATAAGTCGAGATCACCGAATGCACGTGTACAGTGATCCCAGAGATCAATGCTCACTGAACACACAGAAGCTGAATAACAAGAGTCTTACATCCATACATACCGTATTACACAAATGACCATTATGGTCAAGTCTTACATTGATAAAGCCTTAAGGGTTGAACATCAAATGAAACACAAGCAGCAGAAATCTTCGTCGATAAGTAGAAACCATGCTATCTGCCTTAACCCTATAGGCATTCTGACTAGGAAACGTCCTAGTTCGCATGTTCGTCTCCAAAGAACTCTTCTTCAAACTCCGGTTCTTCCATGCCTGGTCAATTAAATAACTAGTGGCAAGCCAATGAGTACTTTGAATGTACTCGCAAGAAACCCATGTTTTGGTTCAAGATACAACAATGCATGATATAGGTAAATTTTTGCAGAAAGCTAGTTTTGAGTGCAATGACATGTTCAACAACTTGTAAGACATGCATCAAGAGAATTCAAGTAACCATGAGGAAAGGTTACAGGTATCAACATAAATAGAGTGGGCACCAACCCATCTCAATCACGTCAAGTCCTTTGACTTGACTCAAGTAGTTATCCAAACACACACACTGGTTTGTAAACTCTGGACATAGTTTAAGCGGCACCGCCCAACTGTCCTTGACCGTGGACACGGCTATTCGAATAGTTTTACACTCTGCATAGGTTGCACACTTTACCCACAAGATCCGGGGAACTTCCGTGTCATCCACGACCCGCGATACCTCAAGTACCCGGGGTAAGCACCCGATCACTACCTTTCCCTAGACGACACTAACATGGAGTCCACTCGATTGGTAGTAACCCCCGTGCCCAACATTTCACATCTTAAAATTGTGGAGCATCGCTTCCATATTCATCACATACTGGCACGGGGTACCAACGGTGTGTCCGGTGCCCCATAAAAATGTTCCTGGCCGCCCTACCTGGCACGACCCCGTCCTGAGAGAGCACACCAACAACTCTCCCGTCACTAGTAATGCGGGCTCCAAGCTAGTATCGGTCTAAGTAATCAATAATGCCCTTTCCCATATAAGGGTAGAGTGGTTGCGCATGTAAGGTTGGGACAGTCGACAAATCTTAAATCTAATCCGTTTTCGAAAACAACACACACTTGCCTCGGTACACCACTTCGTCATCAAGTGGTTACCCATCTCATCATCTCCCTCGGGCATAAGTGGCACCCGACGAGGTTTTCGAAAAGTCTTTTGAAAATACTTTGTCTCCTTCACCATCCATATACCCGCCCCTTTTTGCGTAGCATCTACTTTAGCATCCTATCTACTCCCACCAGCATAACCCTCATAAGAAGGTAGGGTCATGCACAATGCAAGTATCAACAAGGAAGTACAGTGGCAAACCATCAAAGTGGTTACCACCCCATCATGATTTCGTTGCAACAACAATATGGTGCTGTATGACATGCATAAAAAGGGTTTCATAGACATGGTCAAAGGGCTGCTTGCCTGTTTTAACAGAGTATTTGAGGTCTTCAAATATCTCTGGTCCAACTCCGAGCATTTCGTCTACTTCGTCAACTATCGTCGAAAGCAACCATAATAAGCAACACAACAAGGCAGGAAATGAAAGTTCTCTAAAAATATGAGTTGGACTTTTCTAGGATACCTCTGGTCATATGAGGGATGACCAAAGTGGTTTCATTAGGATTTTATCAATGCACAACTCTGAACATTTCAATATGATGGAATCAAGGGATTAATGGGTTTGCAAGAAGTGTACAGAAACATTATTTTCAAAAAATGAGCAGAGGCACCCATTTAACAAATGATGATTTTAGAAGCATCTAGGAATTGGTTTAACTGGATTTGGAGTTCAAATGATTTCTCTATGAATTTGCAAAGTTGGCTATACATGAAGAAATAGACCATTATTTGAGGTGGTACAAAAAGTATTAAGAAAAATGTTCATAAACTAAGTTATGAACTTAGAAGCACCTGGATATTTGAATCATGGCATTTGTATCAAATTTGAGCCCTCTGTGATTTTCTAAAGTTTATGACAGAAATGGAAAAATGGGATTTGATAAATGTTTGTGAAGAAAATCTTTATGGAAAAATGTGCAAATTGCACCATGTCATAGATCGGGAATTTATGAACTTATAGAAATTAGAATCATCAAATTTGGAGTCTATTTTAATTATTTAGGAATTTTACAATATTTATGAAAAGAAAAAGGAAGAAAGGGAGTCAACCTTATAAAGCGCACTAGGCGAAGCCCAGCTAAACAGCGCCTACTGGGCTCGGCCCAGAGGCTCCGTCTGCGCGAGGGAGGAGGTGACGCCGAAGGCGCACTGCGGGAAGGCACCACCCTGCGGGGCAAGCGGATCGGCCCGAAGCCGTTTCCACTTAACCCGACTGGTGGGCTGGCTCGGTTGCCTCTGCCGCTGACGGACGGGCCCCCATGCCAGCTGGCAGGGCGGTCGTCCTCTACCTCCCGCTCGAGACAGAGCAGGGGAGGTAGAGCGCAAACCGGCGCTCGTCCAGCGATAGCCAGCGCCTCCAGCCGTCTCCCGCAGCGCTCCGCCTATGGGTGAGCTCAGCGCAGAGTGGCGCATCCGCTGGTGCAGGTCACGGCCGCCGGAGGGGGCCGAGGTGACCGTAGCTTTGACGGTGGCGAGGGAGGTCGTCGGCCATCCGTGGCTCTCGGCGTTCGAGCATCCCCATGAGGGTTCAAGGAGGTGGGGAGGTTCGCCGGACCACGGGGAGTGTTTGTGTGGAGGAAAGGGAGGGAGGTGAGCTCGGCATTGCTCTAATTTGAGCGAGCCGAAGGGGCGGCTGTGGTGGCAGAAGGAGAAGGAAGGTGCAGGAGGAGGAGTAGGCTGCTCGAGGAGGTCGCTGGGGGGAAGAGGGAGTGAACCGAGGCCAGAGAGGGCTCGGGGGTGGCCTTTTATGGTAGGGCGATGGCGCACCATGAGCTCATGCGCCGGCGAGGCTGTTGCCATCGCTGCAAGCCATGGGGGCGCGCGTGGGCGTGTCTGGGGTGCTCGTGGGGTTGGTCTAGGGCGAGGGGAGAGAATAGAGATAGCGGGAAAGGGCCAGAGCATCGCGCGTGTGAGGCTGCCCATTGGAGCGGCCGGGCGGCCGGTGCGCGTGCGAGAGGAGGCAGGAGGAGGGAGAAGGAGGAGGGGGACAGGGGTGTAGCATGTCGCAGACGTCGAGGCGCATCGTCGGGTGTGCTGGGCAGGCCCGAGGTGGCCAGAGGCGGTTGGAAGGGGGCGGCTACAGTGCGGGTGTGCACTATAGCGCACTCTAGAGCACGCCAATTGCATGCCAGGGCATGCCTTTGTCTTGTAGGGCGTGGCCACTTGTGTCTAGGTTGTTTATGGAGGAGTAAACAAATGGGAGAGGGCCTTGGATGCCCTGGACAGCCAGTAGGAGAGGAGAGAGGTTGAGGGAGAGAGGGAAATGGGCTGTCCAGAGAGAGAAAGTGGGGTTTTACCCCTCCAATAATTGAGCTGTGGATTTTCCATTCCTATTGGAGGTTCAAGGGGACTAGGAAGGGCTGTGGTAAAAAGTTGAGGCCATGGAGAAGAGTGGAAGTGGTCAAAACAGGGGTTCTAGTAAAATGGCAGAAGGTGTTTGATATTGGTTTGGGCAAGTAGTTGATCTCCATTTGTCATGAGGCTTGACAGGGTCAAATGGTATGAGAAAATAAGAGGTTCCACCAAGATTGAGTTCATTTGGGAAAAGTTGCCAATGCAACTTTTGTAAACCCTAGAAATCAGCAGAAATGGACACTCCAAGATTTAGTCATGCAAATCTATTCTCCTTGATGCACCACTTGGTTTAGTGTCATCATATGAGGATATGAACATGTCCACAAAAGTTGAGATCAAAAGGAGAAAGTTGCCAATGTAGAGTTGTTCAAATTTGTTTCTTGACAGGAAGGGCTTTGGGGCACTTTGATCAATATAACATTTTCTCCAACTTGTGCCATTTGGTCTAGATGAATGATTAGACCATTGGAGCATGTTCACAAGGTTTGAGAACATTTGGACATGTTTGGCGATGTTAAGTTGCTCAAACTTCAAAATGGACAGAAATGGTTTCGAGGGTATTTCATGGGGTTATACTATTCTCCATGACATGATACTTATTAAGATCATCCAAAATGTCATATGTGACATGCTAGAATTTTCTTGGAATAGTTGGAGAAGATTTCTCTTGTAAATATTTCAAAAGATTGAAATATCCAGAAAGGGTTTTTGAGGGATTTGACCAATATTTTGAACATGACCATGTGTTGAAACTCTTATATATGGACAATATATGTCCACTGAGTTTCCCTAGGTTTTTGTCAAATATTTTTGAAACAATAAAATTATTTTTTCCCTATTAAAGACCATTTTTGGCCTTAAGAAGAAGCTTTCAAATAAAATAGGAAAATAACTTTTAAAATTATATTTTTGTGGTTTCTGGGTATCCTATATCTAATAGGAGTCAAATATATTTTTGGAAAGATTTTTTACTGCCCTTAATTAAGTACTTGCAGTGCAAACCTCAATTCAGGGGTTTTTGAAAAACTAATTTTTGAAAATACTATTTGGCCAAATTATTTTTGCAAGAAATTATTTTTATGTCCTATACACATGGCATGATCATTGGGAAAGGTTTTTGGATCAAGGAGAAGGAGTATAAGAGTTGGAGGATTTATTTTATTTTTAGAGCACTTGCAAACAACAGATAAAAACCAATCAAGGCAAGGTCCAAAACACTCAAAGTTTTTGTCAAACCACATTTTATCATGATTGTTAGCTTAAGTGTAGTGGCATGAAAATCAGGGTGTGACAGACCTACCCCCCTTACAAGAATCTCGTCCCCGAGATTCCCAAACTAGGCGCGGAAAGGGATACAGAAACTTGGATTGGGGTAGTCTTCAATTCCTCATGTTACTTCTGCTTCCGTGTAGTGCTCCATTGAGCTTGAAGTACTTGATGGTGTGGCTTCGTGTATGACGCTGTTCTTGATCCAGGTCTCTAATGGGTAGCTGGCGGTAGGTTAGATTGGGCTAGGAGTCGATGGCTCGGTGGTCAATGCCCTCGTAGAGATCCTGCAAGTTAGGAAGTTGGAAACACTTTCGGGGTTGTGATGCATGGAAAGTGTTGTGCACATCAGGTAACTCAGGTGGCAACTCCAGCTGGTAACTGTCTTCTCTTCATCTCGTAGTGATCTCAGAGGGGGTTGTTAACTCTTGGAGTGATGTCGAAGGGGGCCGATGAATCTTGGTGTGGGTCTCCTTGTCATGGAAATACTTGGTTCCTTAGAGAGGAGTGGCTTGCACATACACCTAGTCTTCGACGCGGATGTTTACTTCTTGATGATGGTGGTAGTTCTTCCTCCTTGGCATGGCGGTCTTCAAATGTTCCTGGACTAGCTGAACGGCTCTTCTTCCGTCTCCGGGTGGACAAGTAGGTCACCAAATGATGATGACAACTATCTTGTCTAAGCACTCCATGAAGACTTTGTTCACGGGGTACATAAAGTAGGCTGTGGAATTAGTGGTGGTCTTGTTGAGTGTGGGCCAAGGTGGTTCTAGATCTAGTGTCAGGGCCCTAAGGTCCTGATCCGACCATGTTGTAGCTTGGTAGGGCTTAAGGGTTTCAAGGATTCTAGTGTGCGAGTGAACATTTGTCATCTTATATTTAAGCATGGTTTCTGAGATGCCAATAGTCTATCTAGTCCTTTAAACAAATCACATCATATCACCGATAGCATCATCTTGCATAGGTCAACTCCAATCATCACTCATGTGATTCATACCCTCATGGCTCCCGAGAGGAGGTCTAACAAAACCATATATGTCTACAATCCCCAAACTCATATGTATGTCTACCCCTAAAAATCCATGGGTAGAACATATAAGCTGCTAAGCTTGAATGTGACAATCCAAGTGTTCAGCCTATTCTTCGAAGGTCTAAGATAAAGCATCTCTATCCTAAGGAAACACTTCGTATGCCACTCCAAAATCATGTTTCCTTCCTATGAATCAACTCCAACAACCCATTAACTACACCAATCATTACATGATCCAGTAGTTCTTAAAATCCAATCTCTATGGTGTTCCACACGATCTTCTAATATCCTATAATCCACAAATACTGGGAAGGCTACCTTACTATAGTCAGTCCACCAATTCCCATTATCATGGTCAAGTAAACTCCAAGGTCAAGCTTATATAGAACCCTAAATAAACTCCGACAATTAGTCCAATCTCCTAGTTTATCATCCACCGAGAAACATGGTATCATGATCGAGATCATCAGTCTAAATACAATTTACTCCGAACCATGTAGACATACTCAGCATCTATATTCAACTAGAATCATCTACTTAAATCCAAATCTCTTGTCCAACGAGAATTCCTACATGTTCCCCTAAGTCTTTTACATAATATCAACTGTCTCCTATCAATATCCCATGGCTAAGTTAAATCCAAATACTTACAATTATCCTACTAAATCCAATTTACTCAGGGGTAATGAAAGCTAGGCTAATCTATACTTATGATCCCACCAAGTTCATCTACCAACATCAAGGCCTCATAATCCACCAAATAGTCTCATATAATTTCTCAAGTCATTGATATAAACTCATCAAGTCATTTGTCCTCTATTCCTATATCTTCAGATTGGTCTTCCCTATGGCATCGTCAGTTTTGGTGCTATCTTAGGATGATAATGTGCTCGTTCACTATGTCCACTAGTTCCCTAATGAACCCAGTGATAAGCAAGGTTACAGAGGCTTAACAAGTCCTCTTGCAATTCTGTGGGTTAAGCACATGGTTAAGGATTTGAGCTGGGGTATCTTATGAAGTCTAGGAATGGGTTTCTAATCTTGAGGGTTAAACGTAACTCTACAGGGTAGCACTCGGTCATGGAGGTTGTAGCAAAAGTCTTCATTGCTAGTTGGCTGCCGAGGTGGAATTCTTGGCGCATCTTGTCTTGCTAGCCTTTAGTTGATGAGAGAGATGAGAGGGAGAAGTAGCATAGAGGAGGGGGATGCCTAAAGGGGGTTCTATAGTGCAAGTGCAAACAAACAAGTGCCAAAAGGGCTAAACAAAAGAAACAAGGTAAGGAAGGTGATATAGTCGCGTACTTGTTGCCTAGGGCAAAAGTGCGACCTATATCAAAACACAAACAAATAAAAACAAGCAACACACAGTCATGGTTCTATTCGAACCATCATATGGACTCAACTACGCATAGGGGGTACACGACTTATCCTACCCTAGGGGTTCTCGGACTCAGTAGTCGTGCCTTGTGCCTCGTGCAGTCTTCCGGGTTTTCCCCAGGTGTTGCTACGTCTCTTGTAGTTGTTCGATGAAACGATCCCAGTTGAGCTTGAAGAGTCTTCAACAACTTTTCGCCTGTTGGAGTGATGGGGTGAAGGTGGCTCCTTGTGACTGGCATTGACTTGGTCTCCTCTTGTCTTCTTAAGCATGACGATCCCTTTTGCCTTCTAAGGCGTCGAGTGTACCAGGTAGGCAATCCTTTATGTAATGACACTAACAAGGCATAGTAGAGGTCCAATATGCCGGATACACTGTTGCCAGTATCATCCCCGAGAGCGGGGGATGAAGAGAACCGTTTTCCTACTCACTATAGTGAGGCGGACCAAATGGCTAGGTTCTCATCCACCGGTGGTTGCCGATGCAACAATGATAAGGGCATGGTTGCTCTACTAGCGATGTATATCATGATCTTGCTTATCCTATGCCATGGTCATCATAGGCCAAGGTTTCATAATCCTGGGGTAATTTCAAAGGTGTCACCATCCTCTAGGTCTTCATGTCCTCATTCCTCGAGGGTGTACCTTCTCTTGGCATCGTCTTGCTGTGGTGTTGCCAATCTTGTGTGCAGAAGAGGTCGGTGAGTGTCTGGAAAGGCGTCTTCCTTCCAGATTATCCGCGAGGATTACAAGGAATCCCGTGGTCAGGGGCATAAGGATTCTAGCGACCATTAAATTTGAAGGGGAAGAGGAAAGTATATCTTAGTTTTCGAAAAACTCAAAAAGGGGGAAGAGAAGTATAGATAGTTTTGAAAATAGCTTTACCCTAACTAACGACCATGCTAACTAAGGCTTCCTACAGTCAGGATGGCTCTGATACCAGCTCTGTGGGGACCCTGACTCATAAGTCGAGATCACCGAATGCACGTGTACAGTGATCCCAGAGATCAATGCTCACTGAACACACAGAAGCTGAATAACAAGAGTCTTACATCCATACATACCGTCTTACACAAATTATGACAATTATGGTCAAGTCTTACATTGATAAAGCCTTAAGGGCTGAACATCAAATCAAACACAAGCAGCGGAAATCTTCGTCGATAAGTAGAACCCATGCCATTTGCCTTAACCCTACAGGCATTCTGACTAGGAAACGTCCTAGTTCGCATGTTCGTCTCCAAAGAACTCTTCTTCGAACTCCGGTTCTTCCATGCCTGGTCAATTAAATAACTAGTGGCAAGCCAATGTGTACTTTGAATGTACTCGCAAGCAACCCATGTTTTGGTTGAAGATACAACAATGCATGATATAGGTAAATTTTTGCAGAAAGCTAGTTTTGAGTGCAATGATAGGTTCAACAACTTGTAAGACATGCATCAAGAGAATTCAAGTAACCATGAGGACATGTTACAGGTATCAACATAAATAGAGTGGGCACCAACCCATCTCAATCACGTCAAGTCCTTTGACTTGACTCAAGTAGTTATCCAAACACACACACACTGGTTTGTAAACTCCGGACATAGTTTAAGCAGCACCGCCCAACTGTCCTTGACCGTGGACACGGCTATTCGAATAGTTTTACACTCTGTAGAGGTTGCACACTTTACCCACAAGATCCGGGGAACTTCCGTGTCATCCATGACCCGCGATACCTCAAGTACCCGGGGTAAGCACCCGATCACTACCTTTCCCTAGACGACACTAACATTGAGTCCACTCGATTGGTAGTAACCCCCGTGCCCAACATTTCACATCTTAAAATTGTAGAGCATCGCTCCCATATTCATCACATACTGGCACGGGGTACCAACGGTGTGTCCGGTGCCCCATAAAAATGTTCTTGGCCGCCATACCTGGCACGACCCCGTCCCGAGAGAGCGCACCAATAACTCTCCCGTCACTAGTAATGCGGGCTCCAAGCTAGTATCGGTCTAGGTAATCAATAATGCCCTTTCCCGTATAAGGGTAGAGTGGTTGCGCATGTAAGGTTGGGACAGTCGACAAATCTTAAATCTAATCCGTTTTCGAAAACAACACACACTTGCCTCGGTACACCACTTCGTCATCAAGTGGTTACCCATCTCATCATCTCCCTCGGGCATAAGTGGCACCCGAAGAGGTTTTTGAAAAGTCTTTTGAAAATACTTTGTCTCCTTCACCATGCATATACCCGTCCCTTTTTGCGTAGCATCTACTTTAGCATCCTATCTACTCCCACCGGCATAACCCTCATAAGAAGGTAGGGTCATGCACAATGCAAGTATCAACGAGGAAGTACGGTGGCAAACCATCAAAGTGGTTACCACCCCATCATGATTCCGTTGCAACAACAATATGGTGCTATATGACATGCATAAAAAGGGTTTCATAGACATGGTCAAAGGGCTGCTTGCCTGTTTTAACAGAGTCTTCGAGGTCTTCAAATATCTCTGGTCCAACTCCGAGCATTTCGTCTACTTCGTCAACTATCGTCGAAACCAACCATAATAAGCAACACAACAAGGCGGGAAAAAAGTGCTCTGAAAATATAAGTTCGGATTTTCTAGGATACCTCTGGTCATATGAGGGATGACCAAAGTGGTTTCATTAGGATTTGATCAATGGTCAACTCTGAACATTTCAATATAATGGAATCAAGGGATTAATGGGTTTGCAAGAAGTGTACAGAAACATTATTTTCAAAAAATGAGCAGAGGCACCCATTTAACAAATGATGATTTTAGAAGCATCTAGGAATTGGTTTCACTGGATTTGGAGTTCAAATGATTTCTCTATGAATTTGCAAAGTTGGCTATACATGAAGAAATAGACCATTATTTGAGGTGGTATAGAAAGTATTAAGAAAAATGTTCATAAACTAAGTTATGAACTTAGAAGCACCTGGAAATTTGAATCATGGCACTTGGATCAAATTTGAGCCCTCTGTGATTTTCTAAAGTTTATTACAGAAATGGAAAAATGGGATTTGATAAATGTTTGTGAAGAAAATCTTTATGGAAAATGTGCAAATTGCACCATGTGATAGATCGGCAGAATCATCAAATTTGGAGTCTATTTGAATTATTTAGGAATTTTACAATATTTATGAAAATAGAAAGGAAGAAAGGGAGTCAACCTTATAAAGCGCACTAGGCGAAGCCCAGCTAAACAGCGCCTACTCGGCTCGGCCCAGTGGCTCCGTCTGCGCGAGGGAGGAGGTGACGCCGAAGGCGCACTGCGGGAAGGCGCCACCCTGCGGGGCAAGCGGATCGGCCCGAAGCCGTTTCCACTTAACCCGACTGGTGGGCCGGCTCGGTTGCCTCTGCCGCTGACGGACGGGCCCCCATGCCAGCTGGCAGGGCGGTCATTCTCTACCTCCCGCTCGAGACAGAGCAGGGGAGGCAGAGCGCACGCTGGCGCTCGTCCGACGATAGCCGGCACCTCTGGCCGTCTCCCGCGGCGCTCCGCCTATGGGTGAGCTCAGCGCGGAGTGGCGCATCCGCTGGTGCAGGTCACGGCCGCCGGAGGGGGCCGAGGTGACCGTAGCTTTGACGGTGGCAAGGGAGGTCGTCGGCCATCCGTGGCTCTCGGCGTTCGAGCATCCCCGCGATGGTTCAAGGAGGTGGGGAGGTTCGCCGGACCACGGGGAGTCTTTGTGTGGAGGAAAGGGAGGGAGGTGAGCTCGGCATTGCTCGAATTTGAGCGAGCCGAAGGGGCGGCCGTGCGGTGGCAGAAGGAGAAGGAAGGTGCAGGAGGAGGAGCAGGCTGCTCGAGGAGGTCGCTGGGGGGAAGAGGGAGTGAACCGAGGCCAGAAGGGCTCGGGGGTGGCCTTTTATGGCAGGGCGATGCCGCACCATGAGCTCATGCGCCGGCGAGGTTGTTGCCATCGGTGCAAGCCACGGGGGCGCGCGTGGGCGTGTCTGGGATGCTTCTGGGGTTGGTCTAGGGCGAGGGGAGAGAATAGAGATAGCGGGAAAGGGCCAGAGCATCGCGCGTGTGAGGCTGCCCATTGGAGCGCTCAGGCGGCCGGTGCGCGTGTGAGAGGAGGCAGGAGGCGGGAGAAGGAGGAGGGGTACAGTGGTGTAGCGTGTCGCAGACGTCGAGGCGCATCGTCGGCGCGCTGGGGAGGCCGGAGGTGGCCGGAGGCGGTTGGAAGGGGGCGGCTACATTGCGGGTGTGCACTGTAGCATGCTCTGGAGCACGCCAATTGCATGCCAGGGCATGCCTTTATCTTGTAGGGCGCGACCACTTCTGTCTAGGTTGTTTAGGGAGGAGTAAACAAAGGGGAGAGGGCCTTGGATGCCCTAGACAGCCAGTAGGAGAGGAGAGAGGTTGAGGGAGAGAGGGAAATGGGCTGTCCAGAGAGAGAAAGTGGGGTTTTACCCCTCCAATAATTGAGCTGTGGATTTTCCATTGCTACTGGAGGTGCAAGGGGACTAGGAAGGGCTGTGGTAAAAAGTTGAGGCCATGGAGAAGAGTGGAAGTGGTCAAAACAGGGGTTCTAGTAAAATGGCAAAAGGTGTTTGATATTGGTTTGGGCAAGTAGTTGATCTCCATTTGTCATGAGGCTTCACAGGGTCAAATGGTATGAGAAAATAAGAGGTTCCACCAAGATTGAGTTCATTTGGGAAAAGTTGCCAATGCAACTTTTGTAAACCCTAGAAATCAGCAGAAATGGACTCTCCAAGATTTAGTCATACAAATCTGTTCTCCTTGATGCACCACTTGGTTTAGTGTCATCATTTGAGGATATGAACATGTCCACAAAAGTTGACATCAAAAGGAGAAAGTTGCCAATGTAGAGTTGTTCAAATTTGGTTCTGGACAGGAAGGGCTTTGGGGAACTTTGATCAATATAACATTTTCTCCAACTTGTGCCATTTGGTCTAGATGAATGATTAGACCATTTGAGCATGTTCACAAGGTTTGAGAACATTTGGACATGTTTGGCAATGTAAAGTTGCTCAAACTTCAAAATGGACAGAAATGGTTTTGAGGGTATTTCATGGGGTTATACTATTCTCCATGACATGATACTTATCAAGATCATCAAACATGTCATATGTGACATGCTATAATTTTCTTGGAATATTTGGAGAATATTTCCTTTGTAAATATTTCAAAAGCTTGAAATATCCAGAAAGGGTTTTTGAGGGATTTGACCAATATTTTGAACATGACCATGTGATGAAACTCTTATATATGGACAATATATGTCCACTGAGTTTCCCTAGGTTTTTGTCAAATATTTTTGAAACAATAAAATAATTTTTTGCCTATTAAAGACCATTTCTGGCCTTAAGAAAAACTTTTAAATAAAATAGGAAAATAAATTTTAAAATTATATTTTTGTGGTTTCTGGGTATCCTATATCTAATAGGAGTCAAATATATTTTTGGAAAGATTTTTACTGCCCTTAATTAAGTACTTGCAGTGCAAACCTCAATTCAGGGGTTTTTGAAAAACTAATTTTTTAAAATACTATTTGGCCAAATTATTTTTGCAATAAATTATTTTTATGTCCTATACACATGGCATGATCATTGGGAAAGGTTTTTGGATCAAGGAGAAGGAGTATAAGAGTTGGAGGTTTTATTTTATTTTTAGAGCACTTGCAAACAACAGACAAAAGCCAATCAAGGCAAGGTCCAAAACACTCAAAAGTTTTTGTCAAACCACATTTTATCATGATTGTTAGCTTAAGTGTAGTGGCATGAAAATCAAGGTGTGACAAAAAATGGGCTGCAATAAATTCCATATGAATTAGAAAATGAGTACAAATTATAAAAATAATAGAAAATGGGTTGTACACGCCACAAATTTCGAGGCTGACTTGTTTACGCAAGGCTTTGTCAGTCAACACACGATTCTAGCAGTAGTGACTGTTGGATGTCCATCCAACGGCCGACGTGCTTCTTCAATCTCTGATCTTCTTGCTCCAGCCGCCTAAACTAGCGCCGGCGGGACTGCCTGCTCTCTCCTCTTATGGCCCACTGTGATGTCGTGCAGGCTTCCCCGGCCCACCCTACTCCCTCTGTTGGCCTGGCCGCACGCAATCAACTGCCTGCTTATTATGCAAAAAAATGATTCCTCCCATTGACATCTGAGGCGCACCGGTTGGGAGGCTGACCTGTGGGCCTACTAAGTTGACACGTGCGCAGGGATTGTCAACTTAGTCAACAAACGATTCTAGCAGCAGTAACTATTGAATTTGAATCAAACGGTCCTTCTGCATCTTCAAGTGCTCCTCTTCTTGCACCAGCCGCCCAAACCTGCACAGGCGAGACCGCCTGCTCCTGCCTCCAGTGGCCGGCTGTGCTGCCGTTGAGGCCTCACTGCCTCCTACTAGTCCGATCGCTAGCCAGGCCCTGCGGCAACGGCAGCCTCACACCGCAGCCGAACCAGTGAACCCTCGTACTGCTCTCCATGTCTTCCCTGGCTCCGTGTCGTCCCCTTCCTAGGCCTCGCCATCGTCCACCGCCCTGGTGCTCTCGGCTCGGCGTGGTCAACGTGGTCATGGAACGACTTCCATCGGACATGGACTGTTCGTGGAGAGGCTGACAGCTGGGTCCACAGCCGCACACATGGAAATGCCTCCTTATTACGCACAAAATAATGCTTCCTCCAGCTGACAACTGGGACCCACCGGAAGGGCCTCTGTATTTCGCGAAAAAACATTCCCCCCGCTGACAGGTCGGACCCACCAGCTATATCTTCGCACACAAGGAAGTGCCTCCATATTATGCACAAAAAATGAATACCCCCCTGCTAGCTGGGACCCGCCATAGTGGGTGGCTGACATGTGGGCCTACTAAGTTGATGGGGACGGAGGGCTTTGTCAACTTAGTCAATACTCCAGTGACCGTATGATGTCCATCCAACGGCCATAGTGCTTCTTCAACCTCTGGTCTTCTTGCTCTAGCCGCCCAAAGCAGCGCCGGTCGTGCCGCCTGCTCCTGCCTCCCGTGGCCGGCTGTGTTACCGTAGAGGCCTCACCGCCCCCATACTACTCCCGCCGCTGGCCAGGCCATCCCTCTACTGACCCACACCCCCTGTTAGTTTGCGGTGACGGCAACCTCACACCGCAGCCGAACCAGTGAATCCTCGTACTCCTCTCCGCGTGGGCATCCACTGCCACGTCTTCCCCAGCTCCGTGTTGTCCCCTTCCTAGGCCTCACCGTCGTCCACCGCCATGGTGCTCTCGGCGCGGCATGGTCAACATGGTCAAGGAACAACTTCCATCGGATGTGGACTGTACGTGGAGAGGCTGACAGCTGGGCCACGGCCGCATCAAGGAAGTGCCTCCTTATTAAGCAGAAAATAATGATTCCTCCACCTGACAGCAGGGACCCACCTGACGGGCCACTGTATTTCACGAACAAACGTTTCCTCCCTGACTGCTGGGACCCACCAGCTACATCTTCGCATGCAAGGAAATGCGTCCAGGCAAAAAAATGATTCGCCCCCCTGACTGTTGGGACCCACCAGCTACATCTTCGCACGCAAGGAAGTGCCTGACAGTCGGGACCCACCTGGTCGAAGCGTACGTAGCGTTGTCATTCTGGTCGCGAACGTGTACGTACATAGTGGTCGATGTAGAGGCGCGCACGTGTCGTAGTAGAGGCGCGCACGTGTCATAGTAGAGGCGCACACGTGTCGTAGTAGAGGCGTGCACGTAGCATGTACACGTACGTATAGCGGCCAGGGTGCAAGAAAGTAAATACGGCCACGTACGTACATATGGGCAGGGTCTCGAACGCCTACTCGTGCATACGTACGGCTAGGGCTCGTGTACATGGCTGGGTCGGAACGGAGAAACAGCATCGTCGTCGTGTTCATGGGGAGCCAACCGCCTGGGTCGGTATGGAATGCATCGTCGTGTTCATCGGGAGGGCTTGGATGGAACAGGCGATGGAAACGAGGCCTGGCATATCGCAGAATGGAGGAAACGGCCTTGTGTTCGACCGGCCACGTTCGAAATGGGATCCTGTTCATCGGGAGGGGTCTAGCGTACCGCAAAACGGAGGAAACAGACTTGTGTTGGACCTCCTACGGTCAAAATGGGGTCCTGTTAATCGGGAGGTGTGTGGTGTACCGCAAAATGGATGAAACAGACTTGTGTTGGAGTGCTACGGTCGAAATGGAGGTCATGTTCATCGGGAGGGGCGTGGCGTACCACAAAACGGGACTCCACGGGATACTGTTCATCTCCACCGTCGACCTCCTCCAGCCTCCACGGGCTACTGTTCATCCACCGTCGACCTCCTCCAGCCTCCACCTGCGACTGTTCATCCACGGGCTCTTGTTCATGCAGCCTCCACCACGCGCTACTCCACCGGCTACTGTTCAACCACCCCTCTCCATAGGCTCCTGTTCAACCACCCCTCCACAGGCTACTGTTCATCCACCCCTCCACCATCTACTATTAATCCAGCCCTCCACGGGGTCGTCCTGTTCATCCAGCCCTCCATGGGGTCCTGTTCATCCTGCCCCAACTTGCTCGATCGATCGGGGTCCTGTTCATCCAGAGGCAACACCACAGGGTCCTGTTCATCCAGCCCCATCGCTCACTGTTCATCCACCCCCCCCCCCCCCTCAACACTCACTGTTCATCCAGAGCCAGCATCGATCGGCTTCTGTTAGAAGTAGTAGTGAAGGAATCACTCGATCGGGTTCAGTTAAGAGCCATCGATTGATCGCTCGGGTTCAGTAACGCATAGCCTGTAGTGCAATCGCTCGGGTTCAGTTAGAGCCCAACGCCTCGCACACACGCGCGTACATGTACGAGAGAAACACGCATCTCTTGGCCCCTGACCACCCACCGTAACCGGGAACTCCCCTAAATTTTCCTCGCCCTCGCTTCTACCACGGTTTTTTCCATCATGGACGGCCCAAAGAATGTCATGTAGCCGCATCTCCGGCCCGCCAGGACGAAAAGCCCATTTTCTGTCATGATTTTTTGTCATAGAAGTAGGAGCCCACCACATCTATGATGATACTGGGTTTTGTCACAATTATCATCATAGAAGTGTCATAAGTATGACAGAAAAAAATTGTTCGGCCCAAAATGTCATGGATGTGTCTTTTTTTTGTAGTGCATGGCGGCATCCCACTATGCCTACAACACTCTGAAGATGCCGGGGCCAATGGGCGTCATTTCCATTCCATTAGACAAGAAAGACACAATCATATGCGTGGAAAAGATGTACCAGGAAGCAATCGCTGCAGAGGCCACAGAAGCTACTGCTCCCGCCAAGGAAAGCAAGAAAAAGAAGAAAGCTAACAAGGACGCCGGCGAGGAATCCAGGAAGTGCACCTCTTCGGAGTGCGCTGCGCCTGTTGATGACTTTCCGGAGATTTCCAATAGCAAGAGATCCAAGGCTGTTGCACCTGCTGTAAAGAAGGTCCCAGCAGGGCTGGTTGGCGTGGATGGTACATTTACTATTAGCGCCACCCTGAACAACAAATAGCAAAGCGCACTCGTTGCCTTCCTGTGGGCGAATGTCGATGTGTTTGCATGGCAACCATCTGACATCCCTGGTGTTCCCAGGGAGGTAATCGAGCAGCACCTTGCTGTCTGCCCACATGCCCGGCCCGTCAAGCAGAAGGTCTGGAAGCAAGCTTTGGAGCGGCAACAGTTTATCGCCGAAGAGATCAAGAAACTTGAGGCAGTTGGTTTGGTCAGAGGAGTATTACATCCTACGTGGTTAGCGAATCTAGTGGTGGTGCGCAAGGCGAATGGGAAATGGTGGCTTTGCATAGATTTCACAGATCTAAATAAGGCATGCCCGAAGGACCCGTTCCCCTTGCCGTGATCGACCAGGTTGTGAACTCCAGCTCCAAGTGTGACCTGCTTTCCTTTCTGGATCCATACTTCAGGTACCACCAGATCTTCATGTCCAAGGAAGACGAAGAGAAGACCGTGTTCATAACCCCATGTGGCACATACTTCTTTGTAAGGATGCCCTTCGGGTTGAAAAGCGCAGGATCCACTTTTGCAAGAGTAGTACAGATTGGCTTTGAGTCCCAGCTGCACAGAAATATTGAAGCCTACATCAATGATATAGTGGCCAAAACCAAGGACAAAATGACTCTTATTCAGGATTTGGAAGAGACCTCTGCAAATCTGCGCAGGATAAGCTTGAAGCTGGACCCAGAGAACTATGTGTTTGGCGTTCCTTCTGGCAAGCTACTTGGCTACTTCGTGTCCTATCGGGAGATAGAGGCCAACTCCGACAAGATGAAGGCTATCGAGCAGATTCAAGCACCCAAGACAGTTAAAGACGTGAGACATTTGACTAGATGTGTTTCCGCACTAAGCAGGTTCATTTCCAAGTCTATCGAGTGTGCCCTGTCGTTCTTCAAAATCTTGAAGAAGGCGGGGCCCATGGAGTGTACCCCGGAGATGGACGCTGCACTACAATATTTGAAGACCTATCTTTCCTTTGTGTACACTTTGGTCGCTCCCAAGCCACAAGAGCCGATGCTGCTGTACTTAGCGGCAACCAATCAAGTGGTTAGTGCGGCTCTGGTGGTACAACGGGAAGTGGATGAAGCGGCAGCCACAACCACCATCCCCTTCGGAGAGGAGAGCGAACCCATGTCGGCAATGTCAGCTGCAGTTCAAGACAAGGAACAGTAGGGCAGTGTAAACAGTTCCAAGGTCATGACACGGAAGAAGGTGGTGCAGTGCCTAGTGTACTTCATCAGCTCCCTACTGCAGGGGGCTAGGTCGAGGTACTCTGGTGTGCAGAAGTTGATTTTTGGCCTCATCATGGCCTCAAGGAAACTGCGCCACTACTTCCAAGCCCACGAGATCATGGTTGTCACCCGCTTCCCTTTGCAATGCATTCTCAGAAACCTCAAGGCCACTGGCAGAATAGTGGAATGGGCCTTGGAGTTATCCAGCTTTGGTTTGAAGTTTGAGAGCACGTCAACTATTCAGAGCAGAGCACTAGCAGAGTTCATTGCAGAGTGGACGCCAACCCCTGACAAAGAAGTACTGGAGACAGTCATTCCTGGCTAGGAAGCACCCCAAGAATGGATTGTGTACTTTGATGGTGCCTTCCCCCTACAAGGTGCAGGAGCTGGCGTGCTTCTCGTTGCTCCCACTGGGGAGCACCTTAAGTACCTCGTTCAAATGCATTTCCCCTGGGAGAAGGCTACAACCAATACTGCAGAATATGAAGGGCTCCTTGCCGGGCTCAGGATTGCAACAGAACTAGGAATCAAGAAGCTGATCATCTGTGGAGATTCACGACTTGTGGTGAGACAAGTAAACAAGGATTACCAAAGCCCATTGATGGAGCATACATCCAGGAAGTGAGAAAGTTGGAGTAGCACTTTGACGGATTGCAAACAGAGCACATGCCACGTGCGGAAAACAGCATTGCTGACCATCTGTCAAAGTGCGCTGCGCAAAAACTCCCCGTGGAACCAGTGACTTTTGTTCTCAATATGACTCAGCCCTCCGTGTCCCCGGCAACAATGGCCATAAAGAGGAGGAAACTGGACTATGGCAAGCCTCTCCCAGCAGAGCTTCCTGATCCCCTGATAGGGATATTGATGGGTAACAACTCCCCTTTGATCGGTGAGCTGAACCCTCCCGCCAAACTGCCAATCCTTGCGGTTGAGGCATGCGCTCCCGTGAATGAGAAGGTGCCGCTGGTCCTTGTTGTCGAGCCTCCGGGACAAACTTAGGCACGACACATCGTTCATTTCCTCCAAATAGGAGAACTTCTCCAAGAGCAAGAAGAAGCTGAAAAGTAGCCCAGAGGGCCAGTATGTATCAGTTCGTTGACGATACACTATACGGAAGAAGGCCCATTGGTGTGAAGCTGAAACGCATTTGCCATGAAGAAGGAAAGGAACTGCTGGCAGAGATGCACAAGGGTATGTGTGGCTCCCACATCGGATCAAGGGCCTTGGTTGTAAAAGTTTTCCATCAAGGTTTATAATAGCCCACAACCCTCCTAGATGTAATTGAGCTAGTCACCAAGTGTGAAGCCTGCCAGTTCCAATCCAAGAATATCAATCAGCCTGCTCAAGCTCTTGAAATGATCCCTTTGTCATGGCCATTTTTGGTCTGGGGGCTCGACATCTTAGGCCCCTTCCGCTGCGCTACCGGGGGCTTTGAATTCTTGATCGTCGCAATCGACAAGTTTACAAAGTGGCCAGAAGTGGAGCCCATGAGAAAGGTGACCGCACAGTAAGCTATCAAGTTCTTGAAAGGATTGGTGTGCCGCTTCGGGGTACCTACCCGAATCATCACCGACAATGGCACCCAATTCACTAGCCGGGCCTTCATGCAATACGTTCATGCCCTCGGAAGCAAGATCTCATTTGCCTCTGTTGCCCATCCTAGAAGCAACGGAAAAGCTAAGAGGGCAAACGTTGAAGTGTTGCGAGGCCTCAAGACAAGAACATTTGATACGCTACAGAAGTGCGGCAGGCGATGGATCGACGAGCTGCCGGTGGTTCATTGGTCCCTCTGTACGACACCAAATCGAGCTACCGGACAGACTCCCTTCGCCCTAGTCTATGGGGCAGAAGCAGTTATACCCACAGAACTCATATATGGGTCACCGCGATTGCTTGCCTACGATGAAGTAGTGCAAGAACAGCACCGGCGTGACGACACTCTGTTAATTGAGGAGAACCGTCTCCGAGCTGCTATGCGTGCTGCACGTTACCAGTGAGCCGTGTGTCGCTATCACAACCGCAGGGTTCATCCCAGAGCTTTGAGGAAGGCGACCTTGTCCTTAGGCTCTTTCAGTCCACCAAGGGTACAAACAAGTTGACGCCGAAGTGGGAAGGCCCTTACCGGATAGTACGAGTCACCAGACCCGGTGTAGTCCGTCTGGAGATCGGAGATGGCATTCAGTTGAAAAACTCATGAAACATTAAGCATCTCTGTAAGTTCTACCCATAAGGCGTGGCTGTCGGGCCCTGCCCGACAACCACCTTTTTGTACAAGCTTTGCCGAAGTTGCATGTAACCCTTTGTACAAAGCCAGGCGCACACACTGAGAAACAAAGAAATAAACAAAGCGTTGGGTGCCCCAAAGAAGATTGCATGCACGCATAAGCATAGCATGATCGTGTAGATAAGATCGCATGTAGCTCTGTTTTCATCTGCACTAAGCTGCAGGGATTCTTGTCGCGGACTCGATCCCGAAGAAAAGAAGTGAAGACAAGCCTACATAGCGATCCCCGGAAAGCCAAACAGAAAGTTGTCTCTCTTATCCATCTGTGTTCTATATAGAGGAACTTGTGCATATGAAAACCTCGCCACCTTCGAAACATAGGTGCTCCCTTCCTTTGCTCGAATGTTGCTTCGGTCAGGATGGTCGCAGTGGCCTTTGAAGAAAAAGGATTGGCAGGGGGACTGGTCCCTCTTTGTGTTTTTGTGCCTGGCAGACCTAGCCCAGCAGCAACAAACTGAGGGTACCACCAGGATAGCTTCCCGAGGAAAACTTGTTTACTTGAATGTATACAGGCATTTCACCTCTGCATGGATGTGATACATGCACAAGTACCCGGCAAAGCTTGTCTTTTTCATTAGCATGCTAATAAGCAAGTACAGATCATACAGAACACAAGCATGGGTAAAATAGATTACATAATTCATACTAAAGTTTGGCCAATGCCTACATGTTTTAGACTGAAAAAAGATAAGTGCCCCGTGATGCCTTTGCTATGTCCCTCTCCTCCTCGAAACCATAGGGGGAGACGAAGAAGGTGGAGGGAAGGACTGGCTAGGATCCGACGCCTCCCCAGGATCAGGAGGGTGCCGCCCCCGGGCTGAGGAAGAAATCAGAGGGCAAGTGTAAATGGTGGCGCTGCCGAGGCTCAGCTGGTGATGATGGTGCTGCCGGCAATCACGCTATGTTAGAGCGATCATCCTCGCTCTTGACGCGTCATGGGTTGTCACCACCCTCCTCATCGCCGTCGCTCGAAGGGGCACGTCTACCGTTGCTCGAGCCCCTGCCGCGGCGGCCATGACATGCACCGAGCGCTTTGGGAAACTCCATAGAGAGCATGGTCATATCCATCGACCCAAAGCTAGGAGGATGTCGTCCCCTGAAGAAGCATGTACAGGAACAAGGAACCCGCCCATACGCAAAATGAGCGGTACCCCTGGAGAGGGGATCTGCTGTAACCAATGGCAAACCACTTCCGCGGTCTCCCTTCATCATCACAGGTGAAGAGGATATAGGCCATGGTTGATCACCATGCTTGGTGTCTATTATGGACTCTGGCGTGGTATCGCCTACATGGCCCCTCACTAAGATTAAGACCGCAGGTGGCCCAGCAACGAGCACGTCGGAGTCGCTACCTCCGACACTGCCGCCGCGCCGCCAGCGCGCCTACCTAATACCTTTCCCACTCGTGCTAAGCACCGGACCACCACTCCAGGCCGGATGCTTTGTGCGATGGTGGGAAGGGGACCCTATCTCAACGAAGGCGCGACCACACCCTCCTTCCCTCCGCTCGTCATGACAAATACGCAACACCAGAAGACAAGAGGGGGAGGTTGGTGTGAGCCTACGCCCCCACCCACGTCCCCTTTTATAGGTAAAACGAGGCTGGAGGCTGGCTCCTTCCTCGGTGGGTGACTGTCGTCCTTCTCCACCAATCTGAGAAGGCCGAGCCTCTGCCATGATGCTCTCTCCTGCACCACGCGCCTCCGTTACTTATCCCACCCAATGCACGCATCATATGTGGCAAGGGAAAAGAACGTGCTGGGAATTGTGAATTGGCAGTTACTCCCCCGTGCGTTGAAGTCATTCACGGGCCATTACAAAGATGGCCCCACTACAATTGGCATTACGCAATGCGCGGGGAAGCCGAAAACTGACTCAAGATCAGATTAATGAAGAAGCAAAGAAGACCTCAAAAGACGAACTCCCGCAGCCTCCTCGCCTATGTACTTGACAGGGCCTACCCCGACAACGCTCGGTAGCACGTTCGGGCCAGGCCCGGGGGCTCCTGTCGGTGCAACAAACCCATGTATGTTGCTCGGACTGTACACAGGCTCAAGAGAAAGGTTACAACATCCAAGACAAGACCAAACAGAAGAGATAGCTCTTCGAGAAATAGAAGGGAAGATCAAGAAGACGAAGTCAAGCTAATGGAGCAAGACACCACTAAGGAAAAACTTCCCTTGCCGGGAAGGTGAGCCTGGCAGGGTCGAGGTGGCCCCAAAGACAAGTCTCAAGACTGCCCCTACAAGCTTGCCGGGGATGCTGAGGGCGGACTACCTCGCCAAGGCTCCACCACTCCACCTCACATCAACGCAAGTCATCGATCAGTGCGGTGTCAAGCCCCCAAGTGACTAAGTGGCTGTTATTTGGCACGTGGCAGCCACTTCCGAAGGAAATCTCCTCCAAATGACACTCGTCCAGAGATGTGTCACGCAAGCAGGCGAGAAAGTGGTCGTACAGCCTGACAATGCTTGTCGGGCTGCGCTACGATGTGACACTAAGCGGTGCATTTAATGCACCTTGCATGTCCGCAGAGTTAGGTATGATAGCACTGTTTGCTATCTAATCAATATGCAATGACTGATTTGCCATTGTGGTGACCCCTTGATCTATAAAAGGAGGGCCGTGGCAACCTTAGAAAGGATTCGGACACTTGTACTCTCGTACACGTGTAGCTGCTCTCGCCCCAAGGCAATCTTGCCGGGCTAGAGCGCTGCATCTCCACACTCATCAATCCACCAAAGCAGGAGTAGGGTTTTACGCCTCGCGGCAGCCTGAACCTGGGTAAAACTGCCCGTGTGATCGCTGTTGTGCTGCTCTGCACCTTCCGCTCTTTGTGCAATGTGCTCTTCCCCCTTGCCGAACCACAAGGGGCCGATGGCCCCATTGGTGGCCATGTTTTCCCACGACACCTCTCAAAATTACATTAATCTCTGTTTTAAAACCTTCAAGGTCTGGCACCTCTGCAATTCCATGCTTCCCTCTATGAAGGGCATATCTATTTACTTTTATTGTTGAGTCATCATCGTCTTATTAAAAGCACCAGCTGGAGAGCACCATTGTCATTTATATGCTTTGTTTTTTTCGATATTGAGTATGAGTATGACTAGTCTCTTTTGCCATGAATTATAATGTCTAGTCCGTCCTTGGTCTTCAGGGGTGCTCAGCATTTATATTTTGCGATCTCATAAAGGGCTAGGGAGATACCATCTTGCAATATTATATCATGATTGTTTTGAAAAGTGTTGCCATCCGAAATATCTTATTATTACTGGCTGGTTGATTATGCCATTGATATGAGTAAATGTGAGACCTAAATGTTATTGTGAATATTGTTAGTTCATAATCTTTGCTGAAAACCTGAACATTGGCTCGACATATTTGCAACCACAAAATCAAACAAGTTTGTAGAAGTTTTTCTTTGTCACTTTCGGTTTGTCAGCTGAATTGCTTGATGAAAAGCAATGGGTTAAGCTTGGAGGAGTCAATACGTGTCCATCGTATCTACTTTTCCAAACCCTGTTGCCCTTGTTTTGGACTCTAATTTGCATGATCTGAATGGAACTAACCCGGACTGACGCTATTTTCAGCAGAATTGCCATGGTGTTATTTTTGTGTAGAAATAAAAGTTCTCGGATTGGCCTGAAAATTTATAGATAATATTTTTGGAATATATAAAAAATACTGGTGGAAAAGGATACCAGAGGTGGGCCACCCAGGAGCCACAAGCCCTGGGGGGGCGCCTACCCCCAGGGTGCACCCTGATAGCTTGTGGGGCCCCTGGAGCTCTAACAACCCTAACTCCAACTCCATATATGCCTATTCACGAAGAAAGAAATCAGAGAGAAGGATTCATCGCTTTTTACGGTACGGAGCCACCGCAACCTTCCTCCATCACCAATTGCATGATGCTCACAGTCGTGTGTGAGTAAATCCATCGTAAGCTTGCTGGACGGTGATGGGTTGGATGAAATTTATGTGTAATCGAGTTAGTTTTGTTAGGGTTTGAACTCTAGTATCCAGTATGTGATTGCTATGACTTTGCTATGCTTAATGCTTTTCACTAGGGCCCGGGTGCCATTATTTCAGATCTGAACCTATTATGTTTCCATGAATATATGTGTGTTCTTGATCCTATCTTGCAAGTTGCAGACACCAATTACGAGTTAAGATCCGCATACCCCAAGGTGACAACAATTGGGATTCTTTCCCGTGATTACCGTAGTTTGAGGAGTTCATGTATTCACTAAGTGCTAAGGCTTTGTTCCGGTTCTCTATTAATAGGAGGCCTAACTATCTCTTTGTTTCCATCAGGACCCCGCTGCAACGGAGGGTAGGACAAAAGATGTCATGCAAGTTCTTTTCCATTATAACATATGACTATATACGGAATACATGCCTACATTATATTGATGAATTGGAGCTAGTTTTATGTCACCCTAGGTTATGACAGCTACATGATGAATATCATCCAACACAATTATCATCGCTGATCCAGTGCCTATGAGATTTTCATATTGATCTTTGCTAAGTTACTTTCGTTGCTACTGCTGGTACAATCACTACAAAACTGCTACTGCTACTTTTGCCATTGTTACTGTTACTATCATACTACTTTGCTACTAAATACTTTGCTGCAGATATTAAGTCTTTCATGTGTGGTTGAATTGACAACTCAACTTCTAATACTCGTGAATATTGTTTGGCTCCCCTTATGTCGAATAAATAAATTTGGGTTGAATACTCTACCCTCAAAAACTGTTGTGATCCCCTATACTTGTGGTTAAGTTATTGCAGCATTTCTTGCCTAGGCTTTGTCCTCCTTTTTCTTACGATGGCATAGTGCTCTGCGTCACCGGGGCCCAGTCCCCAAGCGAGCCTCGGCCATCACTGGTATGCCAGGTCATGATGCCTTGGGCAAGGCCAGGAGGTGAGGGGCTCGAGGTCCAGTAAGAGCTCTTGAGGCGCCATGCTCAAGAGGCCCCTCTTGACATGCAAGCCACTCTCGGGAGAAAAAGGGGCTTTGCCTAGACAAGGTCATGAAAGTAGTGCGGAGTGTTCTTAAGAGGCTTGTGCTTGACGTGGAGATGATGACTTAGCTAAAGAGGCGGCGCAAGGCATTCATGGCATGCGGGTGACCTTCGCAGTGCGAGGCGCGCTTCCTTGGGGCTTTGGTTCCCTATGGGACATTTCCCTGCGATAGGTCAACACAAGTCCCGTGAAGGGCATGTAAAGCATCAACGTCCTTAGTGTTTTAGTTGATGTGAACCTAGCTGAACTGCAACCCTTTCGCCCCATATCTCCTCGCGAGGTTTTTCCCCCACTTTTCCCTTGCTCGCCAAGGTGCTCTACGTCGTTTGGACCCATCCCTCGAGCAGAGCTCAGCCGCTGCTGGTATGTCAGGTTGCGATGCCTGGGACAAGCCCAGGTGGTGAGGGCCTGAGAGCCAGTAGGAACTCTTGAGGTGCGATGCTCAAGGGTTCCCCTTTGACGTGCAAGCGGCTCACAGGAAAAAAGAAGTGGCGCTCCTTAAGAGGTTCATAGAGGGAGCAGCCTCGGTGTCACATCCTAGTTAGCCATGCATTAGAGTGTTGCATCATGTTTACTCTTTCATCAGAAACTTGAAATGGGGATCTGTGAAACCCTCAGAAGCTTTTTGAAAATGACCCAAATAAAAATTTCTCCAAAAAGGTCCAAGAAAATGCTCATGTTGCTCTCTGAAAATATTGGACAAAGATAAAAATCAAACCAATATTTTAAGAGCTCATGGGCATTTGGAATTAATGCATAAATATTTGCATTGGAAATATATTAGTTATATATATTAATATATGTCCAAATATTATGCCAACTATAAAGGAGCTCTGGAATAATATATATAGCTCCTGCAAAAATTGGCATAAGTTAAATAAATGATTTAATATATTATTTAAATCAAAACAAATGTCAGAAATTAGAAAACAGAAAATAATTAACAGGAGGAGCTTACCTGGGCTCCTCCACTGTGCGGCCCAGCCAGCTGGCTGGCCCAGCCAGCAGCCGGCCCAGCCCACCTCCCTCCTCTGTCGTCTTCGTCCCGACAGAGGGAGGGGAGTGTGGCCGGCGCGCGCGCGCGCCACCGCGCCACGCCACCTCTCTCCTTGCCTGCCTGCCCTCCCCTCCTCGCCTCGATGCCCCTGGACGACGCCACGCCTCTCCCCCTGCTCTCTCTCACTCTCCCCCGGCTCTCCCTCCTCCCCTCGCTCTCTCTCTCACACGGCCGAACACCCCCGTCGCCGCCGTTCGCCACAGCAGCCGTCTCCGGCCACCCCTCGCTTCCCCGACTAGCTCAGAAGCTCCGCCACGACCCCCTCTTCCTCCCCACCGCTCCACGGTCCTCCAGAAGCCCTGCATCGCCGCCACGTCGCCGTTCCCCTCCTCGGGCTCCGACCACCGTCACCGTCGATTCGCCGTCTCCAGCGCGTCCCCGAGCCCGCTTCGACGCCCACTGCAACCGCGGTGAGCTACGCCACCGTTTCCCCCTCTCCTCCCCCTCGTTCCCCCACCGTAGCCTCCTCCCCACCACGGCCGAACCTCCGCCGTCGCCGAGCTCGCCGTCGACGCAGCTCCAGTGACCATTTGGTCACCCCGGCGAGTCCAACGAGTTCGCAAGACCCCGTAGAGCATCCCTAGCGCCTCGCTTCGCTCGCCTTCGAGCTCCAACCCTGTTCCCGTGCATGACCGAACCCCGGCGGCCGCAGCCGAGCTCGCCACCGTCGACTCCGGCCACCCCAGGCCCAGCCACGGCCACCGTTCGACGCGCAGGAGCAAGAGCTTTCCAACGAGCCCAAGCACGGCCTCTCCCGTGCCCTATAGCGCGATTCCGCATCGCGCCGCCGTCTCGGGCCTCGCCGGCGTTACGTCGCCGGTGGGTTTGACCCACTTTGACCACGGCAGGACACCCCCTGAGTCCCTGACAGGTGGGCCCAGCCCTGTAGCTAATTAGGATTAGCGCTAACCACTGTTAGTTAACCCCCTGACACTGACTAGTGGGCCCCAGCGCCACTAATTAGTAATTAGGATTAAATTAACCCTGTTTAACCCCCCTGTCACTGACGTGTGGGCCCCACATGTCAGGTTTGACTTCAGCCAGCCGCAGTTGACCACTGACGTCATGCTGACGTCATGCTGGCGCAATAATTATAATTTCTGGATTTAATTTAAATCAGGAAATTCCAGAATATTATTTAAACTTCAAAAATTCATAACTTTTATTCTGTAACTCCAAATTGGACAAATTATATATGAAAAATGATCAGAAAAATCCAATCTACCCATCTGTACTATTTTCATGCATGATCAAACAAGTTAAATTGATGTTTCAAGCAGAACAAGGAAAAGCACTTTAAAAGGCCATGTTTGAGTTTGAAATTTGAATCTATGATTCAAATTTGTTCAAACCCTTCTGGTTTTAGTTGCATTAGCCCAACACACTCATATTGCCATGTTTCATGCATGCATCATATTGTTGCACATTGTTTGGTGATGGTTGTGTATCGGTGTCCTTTGCGACAGGTTCTGCCTCCGAGGAGTACCGTGATTACCCTAACGAAGAACCGTATCAGTGCATCGAACCATCAGGCAAGCAACCAACCATTTGATCATATCGATACAATCCCATGTTCTCGCTCCTGCTCTCTTTTACTGCATTAAGACAACGCGTTTCAAACTGCTGTGTGCTACGGTAGTTGAACCCATTTCCTCTGCATGACCTGTCATTGCCACAGTAACTAGATGAAACCCACTAGCATGTGTAGGAGTTGATTGAGCCATGTGTATGTGTTGTTCCTACCTTGCTATGCCTGCTATGCTTAGAGTCGTGTCAGGTCTGGTTCATCTGGGTGATGGGCTAGAGTGAAATGTTAATGTCGGTAATGAGAGTGGTGTGGTGAACACGATTTGGTAAAGGTATCGATGAGAGGCCATGTAGGAGTACATGGTGGGTTGTTTCATTGAAGCCGACCTTAAGCACTGAGATCTGTATATGTGATTTAAGATACAGCTACTACCATGCATTGGGCCCTGAAATATGACCCCGCTCGACTTCTTATTCACCCTAGCTCTCTGTCCAGGAGTTGCAAGTAGTTTCTGGTGTTTGTAGCCTACTGGAGGCCGTGGACAGCGCTGACCGTAGGGGTGGGCTGTGATGCGGTAGGTACGTGGCCGGGTGTACCGAATACCCGTTAGGTATCTCGGGAACCCTGTTCACATCGTTCGGGGCCGTATGGGAAACCTCGGCCGGACTCCCTGCGGATGGAACCTGAATAGGCGATAAACCTGGACTAGAGGCTTAAGTGTTTAGGTAGGTCGTGGTCTACACCCACGTCGGCTTTCGCTTGAAGTCTGCCGAGCACATGTCGTGTGCAGACGCTAAGTGGTGGAAACATGTATGAAGAAGTACACCCCTGCAGGGTTAACATGATCTATTCGAATAGCCGCGTCCGCGGTAAAGGACTACTTGGTTGCCTATACAGTTCATAGACAAGTAAATGGAAACTACTAAAAGCCTCAAGATAAGTGTGAGTGCCGAGGATGGCTCTTCCGTAGGAAGACGGAGGTGGATCCTCGGTAGTGTATTGAAGTGGTGAGTAGTGGACTCGTGTGCGCAAAACCATTTCAAGTTGGAGTATCGTAGGATAGCCTAGCCAAGAGTCAAAGCTGGCTTGCTGCAATAACTCCACCAACCCTTCTTGATAATATGCATGTATGTAGGATCTGATGTAAGTCTTGCTGAGTACCTTTGTACTCATGTTGCTATAATCTACATTTTTACAGAAGACGCTGCAACCCCTTCTGATGGGTTCTATGTAGACGTTGACATCAACGAGTAGGCTAAAGACCCAGGTGGTGACCCTGAGCTTGTGAAGGACCACGTAGTATAGCTAGGCTTTCCAAGCCTCTTTTATTTTACTAGTTGTCTGTACTCAGACAAGTTACTTCCGCTGCTGGTTTGTATGACTGTATGACTTGTATGTCGGGTCGTGAGACCCGTACCTTTGTGTATGTTATGTATGGCTCCCTGAGCCTTAAATAAAGTACTTGTGTCATAGAGTCATGTTGTGATGCTTCGTTGTATTTGCACATATCGAGCATATTGTGTGTATGATTGAAATGCTTGGTATGTGTGGGATCTGACTATCTAGTTGTTTATCTTTAGTAGCCTCTCTTACCGGGAAATGTCTCCTAGTGTTACCGCTGAGCCATGGTAGCTTGCTACTGCTCTGGAACACTTAGGCTGGCCGGCATGTGTCCTTCTTCGTTCCTGTGTCTGTCCCTTCGGGGAAATGTCACGCTTTGAGTACCGGAGTCCTGTTAGCCCGCTACAGCCCGGTTTACCGGAGTCCTGCTAGCCCAGTGCTACAGCCCGGACCCACTTGCTGATGACCGACACGTTCGAAGCTGGGTCATGGATGCCTGTCCCTGTAAGTCTGTGCCACTTTGGGTTTACGACTAGTCATGTCAGCCCGGGCTCTTTATCATATGGATGCTAGCGACACTATCATATACGTGAGCCAAAAGGCGCAAACGGTCCCGGGCAAAGGTAAGGCGACACCCGTGGGGATACCGTGCGTGAGGCCGCAAAGTGATATGAGGTGTTACCGGCTAGATCGATGTGACATCGAGTCGGGGTCCTGACAGCGTTGGCATCAGAGCCGGACTGCCTGTAGGTTCTCCAAGCCAAACTGGTCGATGTTGAGTCTAGAAATTCTTTAGTTATATGTAGGGGAATTGTTTGTGGGTTGGAACGTAAGGCTCTTTTTACTCCTTTATCTTATGACTTCTGATCTGAGTCAGTCCATTCTTCCACCGGGGGTTAAGGAATTAGGATCTATTCTCTCTATCAGGATCACGTGTTACTAATCAGTAGTACCTTATAAGTTTGATGGATACAAGCCTAGTTCAGTTCTACTACCACATTATGTTGTTAGAATGGATTCAAAACTTTGATATGATGATGTTGAGTGATGTATGAAATCCTTTGTCAAATGTCTCAAAATCCTTCTTGAGCATTTACAGCTGTTATGCTGCCGAAATTTTGCTAGAAATTCTAATGCCTTTGCATTATGATTGTGCTTTCAGATGGCCACTCGCGACCTCAATCAAGTGGTTCGCCTGACTCGATGCCTAGATGTACCCGGCCATACTGCTAAGTTGGTCAGGGTAATGACTGAGGCTGGATACCGCTGGTATCCTGAGTACACGGTCGAAGAGCAATTCCGAGACTTTAATCAAAGCCAGTATCTCTGCACTGTCAGGATATTTCCATCTTATCCTGGATCCACCGAGCCTCTTCACTGCTCCTATGGACTCGGGGTTACTATTGAGATGGCTGTGCAGGACGCCGCCTACTCTATGATGACCATTATGCGAGTCAGATCTGGTCTATTTCGGGACTCTGATTTCCGGTATATGCCAGGATCACTTCCGGGAGCACAAGGGTATCTCCAGGCTATCTATGCTGACCCCACTCAGGAGGATTCACGGACTCGCACCACTGCTGAGATGCTCGAGGATAAGGACCGTGAAAATCGGGCCTTGAGGTTAGAGCTCTTCAATACCCGTGCTGACCACTGGGCCACTTTGACTCGGTTCGCACCGGCGGTGCAAGCTGGATATTCAGATATGCGCGATCTCTATCCTGTGAGATCTGCTCTGCCAGACGTGATGGTTTGGCGTGATGTAGGAGGCATCACCCTACCTCGCGGTCCCCGCAGGCCACCGTTTGTTGGTCCAAGGCCTCATCCTAGCCCCTATGGTCCACAAGCTCCGCGAGACCGTCTGTTTCCGGATGATCATGTTGAGCTTCCAGGCTATGGAGGTGACTTCTACGAGGACTACTACGGATCGGTCTGAGTTAGTGGTAGTATCACTAGTTCGCACTAGCTGTGTCTTCTATCGTCCCGCATGACTCGTGGGATATGACCTAGTTTGTACTCTTTCCGGAGGTGTAGAAAAATAATGTATAGGAGCTTGGGATGCCTCCGATAAGATGTAATCCTCTTTCACCGTAATAGTACTTTGTTTGGTCTTGTACTAAACCCTGTATGGTGTGTATGACGATGGAATAAAGAAGCAGTTTCTGTATTTACCATGTCATACGGATGATCATCTTGCATTTCGAGTTATACCTTACATTTTATATCCTATGTCGGAATTTTATCATCCTGACTAAATCATTGTCTTGTTACCTAGGATGGTCAACACGCGCGCTAACCCTGCTTCCCAAGAGCAGGCCGAAGGCAGTGAAGCCAGGGATGCAAATCTGCCTCATCCTCCTTCACTAGCCGAGGTTATGATGGAAGCTGAGAGAAACAAGCGGGAGACCAACCGTTTGTTGGAGCGTATTGAACAGAATACAGCACACCATCAGAGGGCTAACGTGGTGTCACTCAGTGATTTTATCAAATTGCATCCACCCACGTTCCACCACTCCGTCGAGCCTCTCGACGCTGATGACTGGCTTCGCAGTATCTCTCACAAACTGCGTTCCGCGCTGGTAGCGGAGGCTGACAAGGTCACCTTTGCTGCATATCATCTTGAAGGCCCCGCCAGTCTATGGTGGGAGAATTATGGAGCTATGCGCCCAGCGGGCCATGTCACTACTTGGGCTGAGTTCAGCGAGGCTTTCCGTGAACATCACATTCCGGAGGGTCTCATGGACCGTAAACGTGAAGAATTTTGCAGTTTCACCCAAGGCCGACTTTCTGTGGATGCCTATAGCAGGGAGTTTGGTAATCTCGCCCGATATGCAACTGAGGAAGTTTCTACTGACGCCAAGAAGCAAGCAAGGTTCCGTAAGGGCCTTAGTCCCGAGCTTCGCCGTGATCTCCGTCTGCATGAGTGCACATCTTTTCAGAAACTTGTCAACAAAGCCATCAGTGCTGAAACTGGTCAGACTGACTATGACGCAACCCGCAAGCATGGCCGCGACATGGGTTCCTCATCCGGTGCTGGTCCTCAGAAGCGCCGCGTGTGGGTACCCAACACCGCCCTGCCACCCAGGTTCACACCGAGGCCATCTTTCCAGGCGCCTCGCCCCGTTCAACAGTCTGCTCCAACCAAGCCCTATGGGGGTCCAATCAATAATGCTCCTCCACGTACCAGTTCCGTGACCTGTTTCAAGTGTGGGGAATCTGGTCACTATATGCGTGAGTGTCCCCAGACCAACCCCAATCAATCTGCTAAAGCTATTGGCCGTGGCAAGCCGACAGGGAAAGTGTTCCACGCCAAGCCGGTCACCGCTACACGTGGCCATATCAACTGTATCTCTGCCGAAGAAGCTCAAGAGGATCCCAACGTCGTTCTCGGTACGCTTCTTGTTAATTGCCACCCGGCATCTGTTCTTTTCGATACAGGAGCCTCTCATTCATTTATATCCGAGAACTATGCTCGTTTGCATAACGTTGCATTCTGTGACATGCCATCCACTATGGAAATTTCTACTCCCGGGTCTAGATGGCAGACCTCTAGGGTAAGTTTTGGAAATGAAATCCAAGTCGACAGACTTGTTTTCCTCGCGTCTTTGATAGCCCTTAAATCTTCAGATATTAATATCATTTTGGGTATGGACTGGATGTCAGCTCATCAAGCCAAAATTGATTGCTTCTCTAGGACTGTTCAACTCACCCATCCTTCGGGGAAGATAGTCAATGTCTTGACCCGAATAGCCAAGCGACAATTATATTCGCTTAACGCCAGCCCTTTGCCAGACCTTGAGGACATTCCGGTAGTCCGTGACTTCCCGGATGTCTTTCCAGAGGAATTGCCAGGTGTTCCACCTGACAGGGATGTTGAGTTCGTAATAGACCTCATTCCAGGAACCGTTCCGATTGCTAGAAGACCTTATAAGATGGCACCCCTAGAACTAGCCGAGCTTAAGAAACAACTTGATGAGTCCTTGAAAAAGGGTTTCATCCGACCTAGCTCATCTCCGTGGGCTTGCCCCGTCCTATTCGTTAAGAAGAAGGATGGTACGGACCGGATGGTTGTAGATTACCGACCTGTCAATTTGGTCACAATCAAGAACAAATATCCACTTCCCAGGATCAACGATCTGTATGATCAGCTCGCTGGATCCTCAGTCTTCTCCAAGATGGATTTGAGGTTGGGCTACCATCAAATCAAAATCAGAAACGGGGACATTCCTAAAACGGCCTTTGTTACTCGTTATGGCCAATACGAGTACACCGTCATGTCCTTCGGTTTAACCAACGCTCCAGCCACCTTTTCTCGGTTAATGAACTCAATCTTCATGGAGTATTTGGATAAATTCGTCGTTGTTTACCTCGATGATATACTCATCTACTCCAAGAACGAGGAAGAACATGCCGAACATCTAAGGCTAGTGTTGAAGAAACTTCGAGAGCATCGCCTTTATGCCAAATTTTCTAAATGTGAATTCTGGTTGTCAGAAGTGACCTATCTGGGTCATGTAATATCTGGTAAAGGTATTGCTGTTAACCCTGAGCGAGTTCAAGCCGTCCTTAATTGGACTCCACCTGAATCGGTCAAGCAAGTTCGGAGTTTTCTGGGCTTAGCGAGTTATTGTCGTCGCTTCGTCGAGAACTTCTCCAAAGTTGCTAAACCTCTAACCGAACTCCTCAAGAAAGATAAGAAGTTCGAGTGGACTCCACAATGTGAGCACAGTTTTCAGGAACTGAAAAGACGCCTGACCTCTGCTCCCGTACTGGTACCGCCAGACTTTTCCAAGGACTTTGTTATCTACTGCGACGCCTCGCGACAAGGACTAGGTTGCATTCTTATGCAAGATCGACACGTAATTGCTTACGCTTCACGGCAATTGCACCCACATGAGGAGAATTATCCTACTCATGATCTAGAGCTTGCAGCCGTAGTCTATGCACTTAAGACCTGGCGACATTACCTCCTCGGTAATCGTTGCGAAATATTCACTGATCACCAAAGTCTGAAGTACATTTTCACCCAACCGGATTTGAATCTCAGGCAGAGACGTTGGGTTGAATTGATCACAGACTTCGACTTAGGAATAACCTACACCCCAGGGAAAGCCAACGTCATGGCTGATGCGCTAAGTCGTAAATCTTATTGTAACAACCTGATGTTACAACAAAGTCAACCGCTTCTCCATGAGGAATTTCGGAAGCTTAACCTTCACATTGTTCCTCAAGGTTTTCTTTCCACCTTGGTAGCAAAACCTACTCTTACGGATCAAATCATCGCTGCCCAAAAGCGAGATAAGGGAATATCTAAAATCAAAGAGAACATTGCTAGCGGAGGTGCTAGTTGTTTCTCCACAAATGATCATGGTGTTGTGTACTTTGAGAACCGTCTAGTGGTTCCCAAGAACCAGCATCTACGGCAGTTGATCCTTAAAGAAGCTCATGAATCTCCTCTCACTATTCATCCCGGTAGTACTAAGATGTATCAGGACCTACGCCAGAGGTTCTGGTGGACTAGGATGAAGAGAGAAATTGCTCAGTTTATTGCTAATTGCGACGTCTGTCGTCGTGTAAAAGCAGAGCACCAACGGCCTGCTGGCACCCTTCAACCCTTAGCTATTCCTGAATGGAAATGGGATAAAATTGGTATGGATTTCATTACCGGTTTTCCCAGGACCAAGAGAGGGAATAATGCTATTTTCGTCGTGGTCGATCGTCTTTCCAAAGTAGCCCATTTCTTACCTGTTCGTGAGATTATAACCGCTAGTCAGCTGGCAGATTTGTACATCTCCCGAATAGTGTCTCTCCATGGTGTTCCTTTGGAAATTAACTCGGATCGAGGAAGTCTTTTCACCTCTCGATTTTGGGAAAGTTTCCAAAATGCTGTGGGAACTCGTCTCTCCTTTAGCACCGCTTTCCACCCTCAGTCGAGTGGTCAAGTGGAACGCGTCAACCAGATTCTAGAAGACATGCTTCGAGCCTCTGTTATCTCATTCGGAATGGACTGGGAGAAGTGCCTTCCATTTGCCGAATTCGCTTACAACAACAGCTATCAATCTAGCTTGGGTAAAGCCCCTTTTGAAGTTCTCTATGGACGACGATGTCGAACACCCCTTAACTGGTCAGAGACCGGGGAAAGACAATTCTTTGGCCCGGATATGATGCAGGAAGCAGAAGAACAAGTTCGTATCGTTCGTGAAAAGTTGAAAACAGCCCAATCTCGTCAAAAGAGTCAATATGACCGAAAACATAAGGCTATGACTTTCGAGGTTGACGAGAAGGCTTATCTTCGGGTCACCCCTCTGAAGGGAACCCATCATTTCGGTATCAAAGGCAAATTGGCTCCTCGTTACATTGGACCTTTTCGCATTCTTGCCAAACGAGGAGAAGTTGCCTACCAGTTGGAACTACCTCCGCACCTCTCCAGAGTTCACGATGTCTTCCACGTTTCTCAACTCAGGCGTTGCTTCTCGGATCCTATCCGTGGAGTGGACCACGAAACGCTTGATCTCCAAGATAATCTTACATATCGAGAGTACCCCATTCGTATCCTCGATCAAGCCGAACGTACCACGCGACGTCATAATATCAAGTTTCTCAAGGTTCAATGGTCGCACCATTCTGAGGATGAAGCAACTTGGGAAAGGGAGGATCGTCTTCGACTCGAGTATCCCGCCTTCTTCCCGGAGGAACCCAAATCTCGGGACGAGATTCTTTTGAGTGGGGGTGAGTTGTCACATCCTAGTTAGCCATGCATTAGAGTGTTGCATCATGTTTACTCTTTCATCAGAAACTTGAAATGGGGATATGTGAAACCCTCAGAAGCTTTTTGAAAATGACCCAAATAAAAATTTCTCGAAAAAGGTCCAAGAAAATGCTCATGTTGCTCTCTGAAAATATTGGACAGAGATAAAAATCAAACCAATATTTTAAGAGCTCATAGGTATTTATTTTGGGCATTTGGAATTAATGCATAAATATTTGCATTGGAAATATATTAGTTATATATATTAATATATGTCCAAATATTATGCCAACTATAAAGGAGCTCTGGAATAATATATATAGCTCCTGCAAAAATTGGCATAAGTTAAATAAATGATTTAGTATATTATTTAAATCAAAACAAATGTCAGAAATTAGAAAACAGAAAATAATTAACAGGAGGAGCTTACCTGGGCTCCTCCACTGTGCGGCCCAGCCAGCTGGCTGGCCCAGCCAGCAGCCGGCCCAGCCCACCTCCCTCCTCTGTCGTCTTCGTCCCGACAGAGGGAGGGGAGTGTGGCCGGCGCGCGCGCGCGCCACCGCGCCACGCCACCTCTCTCCTTGCCTGCCTGCCCTCCCCTCCTCGCCTCGATGCCCCTGGACGACGCCACGCCTCTCCCCCTGCTCTCTCTCACTCTCCCCCGGCTCTCCCTCCTCCCCTCGCTCTCTCTCTCACACGGCCGAACACCCCCGTCGCCGCCGTTCGCCACAGCAGCCGTCTCCGGCCACCCCTCGCTTCCCCGACTAGCTCAGAAGCTCCGCCACGACCCCCTCTTCCTCCCCACCGCTCCACGGTCCTCCAGAAGCCCTGCATCGCCGCCACGTCGCCGTTCCCCTCCTCGGGCTCCGACCACCGTCGCCGTCGATTCGCTGTCTCCAGCGCGTCCCCGAGCCCGCTTCGACGCCCACTGCAACCGCGGTGAGCTACGCCACCGTTTCCCCCTCTCCTCCCCCTCGTTCCCCCACCGTAGCCTCCTCCCCACCACGGCCGAACCTCCGCCGTCGCCGAGCTCGCCGTCGACGCAGCTCCGGTGACCATTTGGTCACCCCGGCGAGTCCAACGAGTTCGCAAGACCCCGTAGAGCATCCCTAGCGCCTCGCTTCGCTCGCCTTCGAGCTCCAACCCTGTTCCCGTGCACGACCGAACCCCGGCGGCCGCAGCCGAGCTCGCCGCCGTCGACTCCGGCCGCCCCAGGCCCAGCCACGGCCACCGTTCGACGCGCGGGAGCAAGAGCTTTCCAACGAGCCCAAGCACGGCCTCTCCCGTGCCCTATAGCGCGATTCCGCATCGCGCCGCCGTCTCGGGCCTCGCCGGCGTTACGTCGCCGGTGGGTTTGACCCACTTTGACCACGGCAGGACACCCCCTGAGTCCCTGACAGGTGGGCCCAGCCCTGTAGCTAATTAGGATTAGCGCTAACCACTGTTAGTTAACCCCCTGACACTGACTAGTGGGCCCCAGCGCCACTAATTAGTAATTAGGATTAAATTAACCCTGTTTAACCCCCCTGTCACTGACGTGTGGGCCCCACACGTCAGGTTTGACTTCAGCCAGCCGCAGTTGACCACTGACGTCATGCTGACGTCATGCTGGCGCAATAATTATAATTTCTGGATTTAATTTAAATCAGGAAATTCCAGAATATTATTTAAACTTCAAAAATTCATAACTTTTATTCTGTAACTCCAAATTGGACAAATTATATATGAAAAATGATCAGAAAAATCCAATCTACCCATCTGTACTATTTTCATGCATGATCAAAACAGTTAAATTGATGTTTCAAGCAGAACAAGGAAAAGCACTTTAAAAGGCCATGTTTGAGTTTGAAATTTGAATCTATGATTCAAATTTGTTCAAACCCTTCTGGTTTTAGTTGCATTAGCCCAACACACTCATATTGCCATGTTTCATGCATGCATCATATTGTTGCACATTGTTTGGTGATGGTTGTGTATCGGTGTCCTTTGCGACAGGTTCTGCCTCCGAGGAGTACCGTGATTACCCTAACGAAGAACCGTATCAGTGCATCGAACCATCAGGCAAGCAACCAACCATTTGATCATATCGATACAATCCCATGTTCTCGCTCCTGCTCTCTTTTACTGCATTAAGACAACGCGTTTCAAACTGCTGTGTGCTACGGTAGTTGAACCCATTTCCTCTGCATGACCTGTCATTGCCACAGTAACTAGATGAAACCCACTAGCATGTGTAGGAGTTGATTGAGCCATGTGTATGTGTTGTTCCTACCTTGCTATGCCTGCTATGCTTAGAGTCGTGTCAGGTCTGGTTCATCTGGGTGATGGGCTAGAGTGAAATGTTAATGTCGGTAATGAGAGTGGTGTGGTGAACACGATTTGGTAAAGGTATCGATGAGAGGCCATGTAGGAGTACATGGTGGGTTGTTTCATTGAAGCCGACCTTAAGCACTGAGATCTGTATATGTGATTTAAGATACAGCTACTACCATGCATTGGGCCCTGAAATATGACCCCGCTCGACTTCTTATTCACCCTAGCTCTCTGTCCAGGAGTTGCAAGTAGTTTCTGGTGTTTGTAGCCTACTGGAGGCCGTGGACAGCGCTGACCGTAGGGGTGGGCTGTGATGCGGTAGGTACGTGGCCGGGTGTACCGAATACCCGTTAGGTATCTCGGGAACCCTGTTCACATCGTTCGGGGCCGTATGGGAAACCTCGGCCGGACTCCCTGCGGATGGAACCTGAATAGGCGATAAACCTGGACTAGAGGCTTAAGTGTTTAGGTAGGTCGTGGTCTACACCCACGTCGGCTTTCGCTTGAAGTCTGCCGAGCACATGTCGTGTGCAGACGCTAAGTGGTGGAAACATGTATGAAGAAGTACACCCCTGCAGGGTTAACATGATCTATTCGAATAGCCGCGTCCGCGGTAAAGGACTACTTGGTTGCCTATACAGTTCATAGACAAGTAAATGGAAACTACTAAAAGCCTCAAGATAAGTGTGAGTGTCGAGGAGGGCTCTTCCGTAGGAAGACGGAGGTGGATCCTCGGTAGTGTATTGAAGTGGTGAGTAGTGGACTCGTGTGTGCAAAACCATTTCAAGTTGGAGTATCGTAGGATAGCCTAGCCAAGAGTCAAAGCTGGCTTGCTGCAATAACTCCACCAACCCTTCTTGATAATATGCATGTATGTAGGATCTGATGTAAGTCTTGCTGAGTACCTTTGTACTCATGTTGCTATAATCTACATTTTTACAGAAGACGCTGCAACCCCTTCTGATGGGTTCTATGTAGACGTTGACATCAACGAGTAGGCTAAAGACCCAGGTGGTGACCCTGAGCTTGTGAAGGACCACGTAGTATAGAAGGATTTCCAAGCCTCTTTTATTTTGCTAGTTGTCTGTACTCAGACAAGTTACTTCCGCTGTTGGTTTGTATGACTGTATGACTTGTATGTCGGGTCGTGACACCCGTACCTTTGTGTATGTTATGTATGGCTCCCTGAGCCTTAAATAAAGTACTTGTGTCATAGAGTCATGTTGTGATGCTTCGTTGTATTTGCACATATCGAGCATATTGTGTGTATGATTGAAATGCTTGGTATGTGTGGGATCTGACTATCTAGTTGTTTATCTTTAGTAGCCTCTCTTACCGGGAAATGTCTCCTAGTGTTACCGCTGAGCCATGGTAGCTTGCTACTGCTCTGGAACACTTAGGCTGGCCGGCATGTGTCCTTCTTCGTTCCCGTGTCTGTCCCTTCGGGGAAATGTCACGCTTTGAGTACCGGAGTCCTGTTAGCCCGCTACAGCCCGGTTTACCGGAGTCCTGTTAGCCCAGTGCTACAGCCCGGACCCACTTGCTGATGACCGACACGTTCGAAGCTGGGTCATGGATGCCTGTCCCTGTAAGTCTGTGCCACTTTGGGTTTACGACTAGTCATGTCAGCCCGGGCTCCTTATCATATGGATGCTAGCGACACTATCATATACGTGAGCCAAAAGGCGCAAACGGTCCCGGGAAAAGGTAAGACGACACCCGTGGGGATACCGTGCGTGAGGCCGCAAAGTGATATGAGGTGTTACCGGCTAGATCGATGTGACATCGAGTCGGGGTCCTGACACTCGGTCAGCAACAATGCGGTGTGTGGTGGTTGTACTTAGCTTGTGCAGGCCAGACCGTTGCCTATCCTGGGCTGACCCTCCTAAGGTGGCAGGGTGTCGTCAAGGAGCCATCTGAATACCTGTCTCCTCCAGTTCCTGTGCATTGACAGATTACAAAGTACAAAGGGCGGCACGCGCTTGCCGATCTGCTCATGATTGTTCCATGAGAAGATAAGGCAATAAGGACCTGGTGAGGTGATGTGCACGGGGCCGGCCCACGAGACATAGCTCAGTTGCTTAGATTTATCAACGCTCCAGGAACGAACCCAAGCTAATGCGCCATGCCGGTAGCCCCCTCTCATAGGACGTTCAGGAGGAGTGCTGGCAACGCGTGAAGCCCGTGGGGCGGTGACTCCAGAAGCGGTGTGGTATAAAGCGCAGGCTTAACAGCCATAACAACTCATAAAGGCATAACTAGTTTTGGATACATGAACAAAACGATGTTGCCTCAGGGAAGGGCCCTAGCAGCCTGAGGATAATTCAGCCCATGGGGCGCCCTCAATTGAACAAACCAAAAATTCACCTAGAAATGATGCTGAAGAAGCGTCGAGGTAGTCGATGAAGTGCGCCGCGGAGGTCCGCTCCTCATGAGCCAGATGGCTTCAGAGGCTCGTGTCGGATTCCGGGCTCCACGGACCCAAGAAAGGTTCGAACTCAGGGGCGTGTGCGAAGAACTCCACCTCTCAAGCCGATCGATCCGCTACTCTCATGACCTAGCTCGATGAACAGGGAGGAAAAGGAAACGGCAGTTTATCCAGGCTCGGGCTACCTTGCGGTGTAAAACCCTACTCCTGCTTTGCGGTGGATTAGCCTCGTGGGGGGTTGAGGATGAACTAGTACAAGGGGAAAAACTGCGTCAGGAGGCTTGTTCTTGTGATGAGCTCCTGGAGCTTTGTCTCTCAAGGGCTGCTACGTCTCGAGCTTGCGTTGGTTTCCCCCAAAGAGGAAAGGATGATGCAGCACAGTAGCGCAAGTATTTCCCTCAGTTTTTGAGAACCAAGGTATCAATCCAGTAGGAGGTCACGCACAAGTCCCTCGTACCTGCAAAACACGATAGCAACTCGCAACCAACGCTTAGGGGTTGTCAATTCCTTCACGGTCGAGAGTGAGATCTGATAGAGATAATATTTTTGGTATTTTTGATAGATAGATGCAAAGTAAAAAGTAAAGGCAAAGTAAAAACAAAGCAAGTAAATAAAGTGATATAGATTGATATGATGAGAATAGACCCGGGGGCCATAGGTTTCACTAGTGGCTTCTCTCAAGAGCATAAGTATTCTACGGTGGGTGAACAAATTACTATTGAGCAATTGACAGAATTGAGCATAGTTATGAGTATATCTAGGCAATGATCATGTATATAGGCATCACGTCCGTGACAAGTAGATCGAAACGATTCTGCATCTACTACTATTACTCCACTCATCGACCTCTATCCAACATGCATCTAGAGTATTAAGTTAAAAACAGAGTAACGCTTTAAACAAGATGACATGATGTAGAGGGATAAATTCATGCAATATGATAAAACCCCATCTTGTTATCCTCGATGGCAACAATACAATATGTGCCTTGCAACTCTTTATGTCACTGAGTAAGGACACCGCAAGATTGAACCCAAAGCCATGCACTTCTCCCATTGCAAGAACTACCAATCTAGTGGCCAAACCAAACGGATAATTTGAAGAGACTTGCAAAGATAACTCAATCATACATAAAAGAATTCAGAGAAGAATCAAATATTGTCCATAGATAATACTGGATCATAAACCCACAATTCATTGGTCTCAACAAACACACCGCAAAAACAAGATTACATCCAATAGATCTCCACAAGAGAGGGGGAGAACATTGTATTGAGATCCAAAAAGAGAGAAGAAGCCATCTAGCTACTAGTTATGGACCCGAAGGACTGAAGTAAACTACTCACACTTCATCGGAGGGGCTATGGTGATGATGTAGAAGCCCTCCATGGTGGATGCCCCCTCCGGCGGAGCTCCGGAACAGGCCCCAATATGGGATCTTGTGGATACAGAAGGTTGCGGCGGTGGAATTAGGTTTTTGGCTCCCCCTTTGATCATATGGGGATACATAGGTATATATAGGAGGAAGGAGTACGTCGGTGGAGCTCTGAGGGTCCCACGAGGTAGGGGGGCGCGCCCGGGGGGGCGCCCTCCACCCTTGTGAAATCCTCGGAAGCTTCTTGGAGTAGGGTCCAAGTCTCCTGGATCACGTTCGATTGGAAAATCACGATCCCGAAGGTTTCATTCCGTTTGGACTCCGTTTGATATCCTGTTTCTTCGAAATACTGAAAAGGCAAAAAACAGCAATTCTAGGCTGGGCCTCCGGTTAATAGGTTAGTCCCAACAGTAATATAAAAGTGAAAAATAAAGCCCAATATAGTCCAAAACAGTAGATAAAGTAGCATGGAGCAATCAAAAAATTGTAGATACGTTGGAGACGTATCAAGCATCCCCAAGCTTAATTCTTGCTCGTCCTCGAGTAGGTAAATGATAAAAAAAGAATTTTTGATGCGGAGTGATACTTTGGCATAATTTCAATGTAAATCTTCTTAATTGTGATATGAATATTCAGATCCGAAAGATTCAAGGCAAAAGTTCATATTGACAAAAAATAATAATACTTCAAGCATACTAATCAAAGCAATCATGTCTTCTCAAAATAACATGGCAAAAGAAAGTTCATCCCTACAAAATCATATAGTTAGGCTATGCTTCATTTTTGTCACACAAAGATGTTCCCAACTTCTATACCCCCGATGACAAGCCAAGCAATTGTTTCATACTTAAATAATCTCAAACTTTTTCAACCTTCACGCAATACATGAGCGTGAGCCATGGATATAGCACTATGGGTGGAATAGAATATGATGATGGGGATTGTGTGGAGAAGACAAAAAAGGAGAAAGTCTCACATCAACGAGGCTAATCAATGAGCTATGGAGATGCCCATCGATTGATGTTAATGCAAGGAGTAGGGATTGCCATGCAACGGATGCACTAGAGCTATGAATGCTCAACAAAAGAAAACTAGTGGGTGTGCATCCAACTTGCTTGCTCATGAAGACCTAGGTCATTTTGAGGAATCCCATCGTAGGAATATACAAGCCAAGTTCTATAATGAAAAATTCCCACTAGTATGAACAAGACAACTTAAGAGACTCACTATATGAAAAACATGGTGCTACTTTGAAGCACAATATATGAGACTCACTACATGAAGAACAAGGTGCTACTTTGAAGCACAAGTGTGGAAAAAGAGATATTAGCATTTCCCTTTTTATATCTTTTTTGGGGCCTTTCTTTTTTTGGCCTTTCCTTTTTTTGGGCCTTCCTTTTTTTTGGCCTTTCTTTTTTTTATTTGGGAAATGCTCTAATGATGATCATCACACTTTCATTACAACATATGAATTACAACTCGATACTAGAACAAGATATGACTCTATATGAATGCCTCCGGCGGTGTACCGGGATGGTGCAATGAATCAAGAGTGACATGTATGAAAAATAATGCATGGTGGCTTTGCCACAAATACGATGTCAACTACAAGATCATGCAATGGCAATATGACAAAAGTAATGCATGTCACGATGATGATGGTGGAAGTTGCATGGCAATATATCTCGGAATGGCTATGGAAATGCCATGATAGGTAGGTATGGTGGCTGTTTTGAGGAAGATATAAGGAGGCTTATGTGTGATAGAGCGTATCGTATTACGGGGTTTGGATGCACCGGCGAAGTTTGCACCAACTCTCAAGGTGAGAAAGGCCAATGCACGGTACCGAAGAGGCTAGCAAAGGTAGAAAGGTGAGAGTGCGTATAATCCATGGACTCAACATTAGTCAAAAGAACTCATATACTTATTGCAAAAATTTAGAAGTCATCAAAAATCAAGTACTACGCGCATGCTCCTAGGGGGATAGATTGGTAGGAAAAGACCATCGCTCGTCCCCGACCGCCACTCATATGGATGCACAAGCCAGGTACACTTCATGTTTCAAATTTGTTACATAACTTTAACCATACGTGCATGCTACGGGACTTGCAAACTTCAACGCAAGTATTTCTCAAATTCATAATCATCCAACTAGCACGACTTTGATATTATTACCTCCACATCTCAAAACAATTATCAAGCATCAAACTTATCTTAGTATTCAACGCACTCAAAAGAAAGTTTCACATATCTTGAATACCAAGTATATTAACATTAAGCAAATTACCATGCTATTAACGACTCTCAAAATAATCTAAGTGAAGCATGAGAGATCAAGTTTCTTTAAAACAAATCCACCACCGTGCTCAAAAACATCTAAGTGAAGCACTAGAGCAAAAATTATCACGCTCAAAAAGATATAAGTGAAGTAATATGAGCAAACTATCAAGCTCAAAAGATATAAGTGAAGAACATAGAGTATTCTAACAAATTTCAATTCATGTATGGCTCTCTCAAAAGGTGTGTACAGCAAGTATTATTGTGGTAAACTAACAAGCAAAGACACAAATAATACAAGACGCTCCAAGCAAAACACATATCATGTTGGTGAATAAAAATATAGCTCCAAGTAAATTACCGATGGAAGTGGACGAAAGAGGGGATGCCTTCCGGGGCATCCCCAAGCTTTGACTTTTTGGTGTACTTGGATTATCTTGGGGGTGCCATGGGCATCCCCAAGCTTAGGCTCTTGCCACTCCTTGTTCCATAATCCATCAAAAGAATTCACCCAAAACTTGAAAACTTCACAACGCAAAACTCACCAGAAATCTCGTGAGCTCCGTTAGAGAAAGAAAACAAAAGACTACTTCAAGGTACTGTAATGAACTCATTATTTATTTATATTGGTGTTAAACCTACTGTATTCCAACTTCTCTATGGTTTATAAACTAATTTACTAGCCATAGATTCATCAAAATAAGCAAACAACACACAAAAAACAGAATCTGTCAAAAACAGAACAGTCTGTAGTAATCTGTAACTAACGCAAAATTCTGGAACTCTAAAAATTATACCAAAATATTAAGTCCTGGAAAATTTGTTTATTGATCATCAGCAAAAAGAATCAACACAAAATCACTCTCCAGTAAAAAAGGGCAGCTAATTTCGTGAGCGCTAAAGTTTCTGTTTTTCAGCAGAATCAAATCAACTATCATCGTAGGTTATCCTATAGGTCCTACTTGGCACAAACACTAATTAAAACATAAAACCACATCCAAAGAGAAGGTAGATGTATTATTTATTCCTAAACAGAAGCAAAAACAAAAAACACAAAATAAAATTGGGTTGCCTCCCAACAAGCGCTATCGTTTAACGCCTCTAGCTAGGCATAAAAGCAAGGATAGATCTACGTATTGCCATCTTTGGTAGGCAATTCTTCAATGAGGCATCTACCTCCCTTAGAATTTTCTTTCTTTCTAGAAATTATCAAACCTTTAGGCATAAGATCGAAAAATTCATTCGTAGCAAATGGTTCCTTAATGATAGTAAAAAGATTGGGATGAATACTTATAGATTTAAGATCCGCATTTTCCTTACTAGATGATTCACCCTTATTTTTAGGAACATACATAAGCTTGGCAATTTTAGTAGGAGGACTAGGAGTATTCTTTATGGAGGAAAAAGCGGTTCCCAAATTGGTAATGATACCCTCAAGTTTATCGATACGAGTAGAGTCTAGATTTATTTTTTCATTAACCATGGGTTCCTTCTCCTTAGTATTTTTCAAAGTCATTCCTACCTTAGATCCATATTGAGTAATTTGATTATGAATCTTTTTATCTAGATTTTCAATGGATTCAATGGTAGCAACTTTGTTTTCAATAATTTCAAGCCTTTGCATAACATGCTCCAAGGTTAACATAGTTCCATTAACCAAAAGAGGAGGTGAGCCAAATAAATCTATTAAAGCATTATAGGAATCAAAAGTATGGCTACCCAAGAAATTCCCTCCGGTAATGGTATCAAGGATATATCTACACCAAGGATTAGCACCTACATAAAAATTGCGAAGAAGAACTGAAGTCCTGGTAGATCTATTTTGAGCATTGCAAATTCTATACCAAGCATCTTTTAGATTTTCTCCGTCCCTTTGTTTAAAATTTAGCACTTCATTCTCGGGAGATAACGGAGAAGATATAAGACTAGTCATGATGACAAGCAAGCAAACTAACACACGAGCAAACAAAAGGACGAGGAAAAGGCAACGGAAAGAGAGGAGGAGATTGGGAAAGAGAGGGTGAATAAAACGGCAAGGGTGAAGTGGGGGAGAGGAAAACGAGAGGCAAATGGCAAATAATGTAATGCGAGAGATAGGGATTGTGATGGGTACTTGGTATGTTGACTTTTGCGTAAGCCTCCCCGGCAACGGCACCAGAAATTCTTCTTGCTACATCTCGAGCTTGCGTTGGTTTTCCCCGAAGAGGAAAGGATGATGCAGCACAGTAGCGTAAGTATTTCCCTCGGTTTTTGAGAACCAAGGTATCAATCCAGTAGGAGGTCACGCGCAAGTCCCTCGTACCTGCACAACACGATAGCAACTCGCAACCAACGCTTAGGGGTTGTCAATCCCTTCACGGTCACTTACGAGAGTGAGATCTGATAGAGAAAATATTTTTGGTATTTTTGATAGATAGATGCAAAGTAAAAAGTAAAGGCAAAGTAAAAACAAAGAAAGTAAATAAAGTGATATAGATTGATATGATGAGAATAGACCCGGGGGCCATAGGTTTCACTAGTGGCTTCTCTTAAGAGCATAAGTATTCTACGGTGGGTGAACAAATTACTGTTGAGCAATTGACAGAATTGAGCATAGTTATGAGTATATCTAGGCAATGATCATGTATATAGGCATCACGTCCATGACAAGTAGATCGAAACGATTCTGCATCTACTACTATTACTCCACTCGTCGACCGCTATCCAGCATGCATCTAGAGTATTAAGTTAAAAATAGAGTAATGCTTTAAGCAAGATGACATGATGTAGAGGGATAAATTCATGCAATATGATAAAAACCCCATCTTGTTATCCTCGATGGCAACAATACAATACGTGCCTTGCAACTCTTTCTGTCACTAAGTAAGGACACCGCAAGATTGAACCCAAAGCCATGCACTTCTCCCATTGCAAGAACTACCAATCTAGTTGGCCAAACCAAACGGATAATTCGAAGAGACTTGTAAAGATAACTCAATCATACATAAAAGAATTTAGAGAAGAATCAAATATTTTCCATAGATAATACTAGATCATAATCCCACAATTCATCGGTCTCAACAAACACACTGCAAAAAGAAGATTACATCGAATATATCTCCACGAGAGAGGGTTGAGATCCAAAAAGAGAGAAGAAGCCATCTAGCTACTAGCTATGGACCCGAAGGTCTGAAGTAAACTACTCACACTTCATCGGAGGGGCTATGGTGATGATGTAGAAGCCCTCCATGGTGGATGCCCCCTCTGGCGGAGCTCCAGAACATGCCCCAAGATGGGATCTCGTGGATACAGAAGGTTGCGGCGGTGGAATTAGGTTTTTGGCTCCCCCTTTGATCATACGGGGATACGCAGGTATATATAGGAGGAAGGAGTACGTCGGTGGAGCTCCAAGGGGCCTACGAGGTAGGGTGCGCGCCCAGGGGGCGCCCTCCACCCTCGTGACCTCCTCGGAAGCTTCTTGGAGTAGGGTCCAAGTCTTCTGGATCACGTTCAGTTGGAAAATAACGATCCCGAAGGTTTCATTCCGTTTGGACTCCGTTTGATATTCTGTTTCTTCGAAATACTGAAAAAGGCAAAAAACAGCAATTCTGGGCTGGGCCTCCGGTTAATAGGTTAGTCCCAAAAGTAATATAAAAGTGAAAAATAAAGCCCAATATAGTCCAAAACAGTAGATAATGTAGCATGGAGCAATCAAAAATTATAGATATGTTGGAGACGTATCAAGGGCTCAAGGATTCGATGAGTCGATAGCTCTCCCTCTTCTACGTTGGTGGATAGGCTATATTCATAGTGGCCTTGGTCCTCTTCCCCCAAAACATAGGCGGGAAGGGATCCCACAACGGACAAATTTGAAAGGGGACAAGTAGTACACTCGATCCTGACGAAAGGTGGTCGTCGCCTGCAAAGCTTCTGATCATGACGTCGTGGTGGGCTCAATGATGACATCCATCTTGCCGTTCTGGCGGTCCTTTTCTTGTTGCACGCAAATGGCAATATTTGGCTGATTCCTTGGGACTCCGCATGTGCGCTTGCCTCCTTTGCACCAAAGAGGAAACCTGCCGCTCTGCGCCCGCTGGCACGCGCCTGGCCTTGGTCGTCATGGTTGATGACATTTCAGCCTCATGAAGTGAGACCTTGCATAGAAATCTCCGCTCCTTAGGAGGCCGCATGGGGTGGCTGCTCCCTCAGGAGGTCTTGATGTCGTCTGCCTCGCGAGGCTCGGGCCCTCGTGAGGGTCTTGTCTTGTCGTGGTTGAAGATGGGCCGTACCAGGCCGTCGATGGAGCCACGCTGTGGGCTGCAGGTAGGCAAGTCTGGGTAACTTGGTTCCCAGAATGCCGACAGAAGCCCTCGGGCCCAAGGTGCGCTCGCACTTGGCTTCGAGGCGAAGCCAATGGGCAAGTGCGGAACACCGCGGGCCCCAGTCGCCTGCAGACCGAGTCGACGCGTGGCGCTTGATAGGACGTGACCGTCTCCATTTCCCCATGCTGCCTCGACAACCATCCGACTTGACAACTGTCTGCTGCACGTAGAGAAAATCATTATTACTTGAGATCATGGGAGGCCGATGATTTACCTTCCTTTCGCTATAAATGCGGGAGCGGGCGGAGCCCCCTGCCCATCTTAGTCTTCTTGTTTCTTGCTCCTCCTTCTCCTTGCTTCACCGTCTTGCCAGTGTGTCCATTGTGCCGATCAGGAGGTTCTCTACAGCGGAGAAAGCAAAGGCCCCTGAGGTGGAACCCAAGCTGCTCCCGCCGAAGAAAAGGCCGGATCACTCCTAGGGCAGCACCGACGAGGTCGTGATGACGCGGCCTTGGCACGAACGGGCCCCGTCGGGCTTTCTGATTCCCTTGTACGCCTGCGCGCAGGGCCCTGCGCATGACGACCGGCGTCGCGAGGAGCGGGGCCGTGGAGGAGGGCAAGCAGCAGCCGCGAGGCTACCTCCTTCGTGGTCCCATGCTGAAGGCTCGGCCCGAGAGTTCATGGTGTGCGCAGCAATGCCGCCACGCATGTGGATTTGCCTCCCAAGGCCCTTCGTGCGGGAAATACCGCCAAGGGGGCCCGTCGAGCTGGGGCTGCAGCACGACGGATGCTGTGGTCAGGCCGCGGAAGCAGAGGTCGTGGTCATGTACGGCGGCGATGCCTTCATAAACCGAGGGTGGGGCGCGATTGCTCGCGCTTGCCGCCCGTAGGGGGGCCATGCCATCCACTTCAAGTACGACGAGGCGTCGACTCTCTTCTTCAACGTCTTCGACAAGGAAGGTCGACGCCTGGGATGCTGCCAAGGGGCAGGTGGCTGCAGCGACAGGGCCGACGGTGGCGAGCTTGCCCTTGGTCTTGCCAATGACTCCTCCAACTATAGCAGCGCCTCCTCGGATAGCAGCAGCGCCTCCTGATGTGGATACAGACCCGAGGTAGGTTCATAGGCCTGACCTATACATCCTACCCAAGGTCACTATCCCAAAAGATAAGAAGACCAAGAATCCACTCGACGATATAGTTACTCGACCGTCATTCCCCACTTTCACTCGACCATATGGGAAATGACTCGACTATATCAGAGACCAGGAGTCGAAGGAATGCACAATGGCCGGGCATTCACTCCCTAGTCTTCATGAGCATTAAGAGTATTTAAGACTGCCGTTACCAGTAACGCCCTTACTTTATGTACATTAAGTCCCTTGTAATGGAGGTTGGCTAGGGTCCTGGTGCACTCTATATAAGCCACCCCCTCCTCTAGGACAAGGGTTTGCACCCCCTGTAACACCACACACATAATCCAATTGACCGCCTCCGGGCACCGAGACGTAGGGCTGTTACTTCCTCCGAGAAGGGCCTGAACTCATAAACCTCGTGTGTACATCTTTGCCATAGCTAAGATCTTGCCTCTCCATACCTACCCCCTTTCTACTGTCAGACTTAGTACCATGACAGTTGGCGCCCACCGTGGGGCAGGTGTCTTAGTGACTTATTGGTGAAGTTGCAAGTTTTTCCGATCATCATCATGGTTTCCGGCAGCGAGATGGTTGAGGGCCGCGAGATCCGTCTCGGCGCGCTTGTTTTCACCGCCGACGACTCAGCGTGGCTCCAGGAAGCTCCACTCGATGTTGAGGCGCTCCCCGTCCAAGGGACGATGCACTTTCGCGCGTGCGTTCGTGGCGTCCTTCTTCGGCAGCCGTCGACTCAGTATCAGTCGGCTCCGGCAACATCTTCCTTCCCCGTTGTTCGCCGCCACAAGCGATCCGGTCGATCGCGGCTTCAGCGGTGGGTGAAGCATGCGGTGGCTTGACGTTCAACCACTCATCAAGTCACAGCAATCCAGCCCGATGAAACTCTCCACGGCCTGTTTGATCTGTCAACTGGCTCCGCGGAGACGGTGTCCGAGTGCGATAGCAGCGATCCAGCGGCTGAGGTCCTGATGGTCGACGGTCCGCTTGGTCCGCCTGGATTCCACCGCGAGGATGGTGAAGAGGCCGGTGGCGATCCATCACGGGTCCACGAGGAGTACCATCCCGAACCTCTCTCTTTGCAGTAGAGAGAGGATCTTCGTCGTCGCAACATGGATGCACTTCACATGCCCATTGTTGGGGAAACTCCCGAGGCTCGGGCCTTGGAGGAGGCGCGCTTGGCTAACTTGGCTGAGCGCACTCGACTGGAGAACTTGCAGCGCGCTCTCGACGAACAAGCCTGGGATCGAGTTCCCGATTCCAGTCGACGGCAGCTTTTCCCACCTCCACCTAAGGTATACCGTACTCCGATTCAGAACCTCACTGCTACGACCCGAATTGCAGAGTCGATTCAACCTTCCCAGTCAGAGGCTGGCCGAGGGTTGGAGCAGATCCGGGCCCTGCTCCGAGCGGCAGGAGAACATAATTCTGCGATGTCTCAGTCGCGGAATAGGATACATAGCAGATCCGTGGTAGCAGATACAGTTCAGTCGGCCCATAGCCCAAGATCGCCCCCGCGGCGTGAAGGCCGTGGGAAGTACGATCATCAGTTCGACCACGACAATCATCGTCGAGTGCCAACGCCTCCTTCGAGGAGTGCGTCGTATGTGCCTCGGCAGAACAATGACAGACACCGTCACAGGGATGAGCGCAGAGCTCCAGTCGACCCCAGGGAGCTGGGCTTCGATGCGAGATCCGTTCTCGTCGAGGGCCTGGTCGACCGAAATAGGGTACACAGAGAAGACCTGGGCAGAGATCGTCCGAGTGGCAGTAGATTACATGTTTCAGGCCCAGAATGTTTCGGCAGGGGCATCAGAGCAGCGGTGATTCCTCCCAACTTCAGATTGGCAACATGAGTCAGTAAGTTCACCGGGGAATCCAAGCCTGAAACATGGCTTGAAGATTACTGAGTGGCTGTGCAGATTGGAGGCGGAAACGATGAGATAGAAATGAAGCGTCTCCCTCTTATGTTGGAAGGGTCAGCCCGAGCATGGTTGACTCAGTTGGCCCCGGACAGTATACACAGCTGGGAAGAGCTATCTTGAGTGTTCGTAAGAACCTTTGATGGCATGTGCAAGCGGCCAGCGGGGCTTCTCGAGTTGCAACATTGTGTGCAGAAGCCGAATGAAACTTTGAGGGAATTCATTCAGAGGTGGACCACTCTGCATCACACCGTCGAGAATGTATCGAAGCATCAGGCGGTGTGCGCTTTCAAGGAAGACGTCAAGTATCGAGAGTTGGTTCTGAAGTTCGGTCGGACTGGGTATATGACTCTGACTCGGATGATGGAGATAGGCACCCGGTATGCTAACGGAGAAGAAGAGGATCGACTCCGAAGCAGGAAGAGTAAACCAGTCGGCCAAGAGACCGGTGGAGGTGGTTCCAGTCGGAAGAAAAAGCATAAAACCGAGCCAGTGGCACCTGGGGAGATTGCAGCAGTGGCTCAAGGAAAGTTTAAGGGAAAACCTAAGGGGCCCTAGCCTCCTAAGAAGGTAAAGGACCAAGCAGGAAATGATGTGCTGGACTTGCCGTGTCACATCCACACGAAGAAAGATGAGGAAGGTAATCTGATTTACCCAAAGCATACCACTCGACAATGTTGACTCCTGATCCAACAGTTCCAGGAGAAACAACCCAATGAGAAGGACAAGGAGTCGGACAGAGATGAGGAGGAAGAGGAAGATGACGGTTACTCCAAGGTCAATTCCACCCTCATGATTTTTGCCGATGTTCAGAACAAGAGTCGGTTGAAGGTCATCAACAGAGAAGTGAATATGGTTGCTCCAACGACGACGACCACGTACCTGAAATGGTCCCAGACAGCCATCACATTTGACCAGTCAGACCATCCTGCTCGCGTAGTCACCCACGGGAGGCAAGCGCTGGTGGTCAACCCAGTGATTGGTGGCACTCGACTGACTAAAGTGCTGATGGATGGAGGTAGCGGTCTGAATATCCTGTATGCTGAAACCTTGAAGGGGATGGGCATCCCGATGTCCAAGCTTAGCGAGAGCAACATGAGCTTTCACGGCGTTATTCCTGGAAAGAAGGCCGAGTCACTCGGCCAGATCACTCTCGACATGGTTTTCGGTGACTCCAAGCATTACCGGAAAGAAAAGTTGACATTTGAAGTCGTGGATTTCCAAAGTGCTTATCACGCCATCCTGGGAAGACCGGCGTACGCACGTTTCATGGCTCAACCATGTTATGTGTACCTCAAGCTGAAGATGCCTGGCCCCAAAGGTGTGATCACGGTCACTGGCAATCGGCAGAAAGCAGAAGAATGTTTCCAGAAAGGTTCCAAAATCGCCGATGCACAGATGGCGGTGGTTGAATTCCAACAGTATCAGAAGAGTGCAGATCCGAGTGATTTGCTCCGAGCCAAGAAGCCTGTGACAGACTCTACATTTCAGTGGACTGGTGAAACAAAGCCTATTCATATTCACCCGACCGATCCTAATGGTGCACCGACTCATATATCAATGACGCTCGACAGCAAATAGGAAGAAGCGCTCATCCAGTTCCTCCGTGAGAACTGGGACATCTTCGCATGGAAACCCTCTGACATGCCAGGTGTACCCAGAGAACTGGCTGAGCACCATTTGCATGTCGACCCCAAGGTAAAACCCGTCAAAGAGCACCTTCGGCGGTCCATCGTTCAGAAGAGAAAAGCAATCAGCGAAGAAGTGGCTCGACTGTTGGCAGCATAGTTCATCCGTGAAATCTACCACTCCGAGTGGCTTGCCAATGTCGTCATGGTCCCAAAGAAGGACGATTCACTTCGCATGTGCGTTGATTTCAAGCATATCAATCGGGCCTGCCCGAAAGATCACTTCCCTCTCCCCCATATCGATCAGATTGTTGACTCAACTGCGGGGTGTGAGAGCTTGTCTTTTTTAGATGCGTATTCTGGGTATCATCAGATCCGACTGTATGGTCCCGATGAAATAAAAACAACCTTCATCACCCCATTCGGGTGCTTTTGCTATGTCACCATGCCATTCGGTCTTAAAAATGCCGGAGCCACGTTCATGAGAATGATCTAGAAGTGCCTGCTCACCCAAATCAGTCGGAATGTGGAGGCATACATGGATTACATCGTGGTCAAGTCTCGCAAAAGTTTTGACCTATTGACTGATCTTGCAGAAACCTTTGCCAACCTAAGAAGGTACGATATCAAAGTTAATCCGTCAAAGTGCACATTCGGAGTTCCAGGAGGAAAGCTGCTCGGTTTTCTCGTTTCCGAATGAGGGATCGACGCCAATCCAGAAAAGGTTGATACCATCGTCCGAATGAAACACCCCGTGCGAGTGCATGACGTTCAGAAGCTGACTAGTTGTTTGGCCGCCTTGAGTCGATTCATCTCTCGTCTCGGTGAAAAGGCCTTCCCTCTTTACCGATTGATGAAGAAATCTGATAAGTTTGAGTGGTCTGAAAAAGCTGATGCAGCGTTTGCAGAGCTCAAAGCCCTGCTTTCCACCCAGCCGGTGCTCGCTGCGCCAATCAGCAAAGAGCCTTTACTGCCTTACATTGCAGCCACTGGACAAGTTGTCAGTACAATACTCATGGTTGAGCGAGAAGAGGAAGGAAAAGCTTACAAGGTTCAACACCCAGTTTATTATCTCTCTAAAGTTTTGGCTCCGTCCAAGCAACGCTATCCTCATTATCAGAAGCTTGTCTATGGAATTTACATGACCATGAAGAACGTTGCACATTACTTCTCTGATCACTATTACAGTCGTCAGTGATGCATCGTTGTTTGAGATACTGAATAACAGAGATGCAACTCGTCGAGTAGCAAAATGGGCGATTGAACTCCTTCCACTGGACATCAAGTTTGAGGCAAAGAAATCTATCAAGCCCCAAGCAATCGCGGATTTCCTTGCCGAGTGGATTGAACAGCAACTGCCGACCCAAGTTCACTCGGAACATTGGACTATGTTCTTCAATGGCTCCAAGATGCTAAACAGATCAGGTGCTGGAGTAGTATTGATGTGCCCCCGTGGAGACAAGCTTAATTACGTTCTCCAGATTCACTTTGATTCCTCCAATAATGAAGCAGAATACGAAGCACTTCTATATGGGTTGCGTATGGCCATTTCACTCAGCGTTCGTCGCCTCATGGTTTATGGCGATTCAAATTTGGTGGTTAACCAGGTGATGAAGGATTGGGTTGTCAGAAGTCCAGCCATGACTAGTTACTGCAATGCTGTCAGGAAGCTGGAAAAGAAGTTTGAGGGGTTAGAACTTCACCATGTGCCCCGATTGAAAAATCAAGATGCAGATGAGTTGGCGAAGATAGGTTCCAAGAGAGAGGCCATCCCCCGCAATGTGTTTCTGGAACATATTCATTCACCTTCGGTTTAGGAGGACACACTACTAGAGAAAAGCCTATACACAGAATCTTACTAGTAGCGAGGGTTAAAAACCCTCGCTACTGCTACTTACTAGTAGCGCAGGTTTTTAAACCTCGCTACTACTAAGTTAATAGCAGTAGCGCGGGTTTTTAACCCTCGCTACTACTAAGCGGTCTCTACCGTGCCCCCCGGGACATGCCATAGCAGTAGCGAGGGTTTTTAACCCTCGCTACTACTAAGTTGATAGCAGTAGCGCTGGTTTTTAGCCCTCGCTACTACTAAGTTGATAGCAGTAGCGCTGGTTTTTAGCCATGGTAGTAGCGAGGGATAAAAACCCGCGCTACTACTAAAGGTCCCATTTTCAAACTCTACCCCCCCCCCCCCCCGTGGATCGCCTTTTCAGTTTTAAAAAAATAAAAGAAAATGATGAAAATGATGAAAATGATGTAAAAATGGGCATAACTTTTGCATACTAACTTGGATGAAAAAGTTTTTTATATGAAAAATCATCTACTCGAAAAGTTACATCCAAATTTAACTGGGGGAACCCCGTTAAACATTTTCAAAATCCTCAAAAAACTAACCGAAAAAAGTTACAGGGCTTTTAAGATCTGGAGGCAAAAAAATTCATCAAATTTCTGTTTTTTTTTTAATTTTTGTTAAATCTGGTCAAACTATGGTCAAAATAATTATTCAAGAATATTACTGTTACTAAATAATTATTTTAGTTTTTTTGAATTTTGGTCAAATCTGGTCAAACTATGGTCAAACTATGGTCAAATCTGGTCAAACTGTGGTCAAACTAATTATTCAAGAAATATTTGTGTTACTAATTTTTTAGAACAATAGTTTCAAACTCAAACAATGAAATGTGTGACTTCACGCTCAAGCTAAATTCCTGAGGTTAATAGGATTGACATCTTACTATTGTCAGGAAAACAACAAGTGCGGACTTGGAAAGGAGGGAGAATAGAACCCGGAAGTTAAGCGTGCTCAGGCTGGAGTAGTGAGAGAATGGGTGACCGTCTGGGAAGTTAGATGATTTGAAATGATGAGGGGTGATTAGAGATTAAATTGAGTAGCGATGAGGGGTGATTAGAGATTTGAGGTTAAAATAATTCAGAAATTTGAAAATTAGGGGGAAAATCAAAAAAAATCGAAAAAATTCAAAAAAAAAATCACCCGCGCTAGAGATTAGTAGTAGCGCGGGTTTTTACCCACGCTACTGCTATACGTTAGCTGTAGCGCCTTATTAGTAGCGCCGGCCCCCGTGCTACTAATAGGCCCAAAACCCGCGCTACTGCTAGGCTTTTCCCTAGTAGTGATACCTTCACAGAAGAGTCTCCCCAGCCCAAGAGTGCTACAGATCCGACTGAAGTTGACATCCCAGCCGTGGCCGACTTAGTCATGGAGATTCTGGTCATTACTCCCGACTGGACAGTGCCGTACATCGCATACACTCTTAGGAAAGAACTTCCAGAGGACGAAGAAGAGGCTCGGCAGGTCGTCCGGCGGTCTAACGCCTTACTGTGATAAAGGGGCAGTTGTTCAGAGAAAGTGCAACTAGAGTTTGCCAGAAGTGTATCATGCCAGAGGAAGGTCGAGTGATCCTCAATCATATTCACTCGGGGACCTGCTGTCACCACGCGTCCTCTCGGACCATCGTGGCCAAAGCATACCGAGCCGAATTTTACTAGCCGCGGGCCAACGAGATGGCTAAGGAAATAGTGGACAAGTGTGAAGGCTGCCAATTTTACTCCAACATGTCTCATAAACCTGCGTCGGCTCTAAAAACAATTCCACTCGTCTGGCCTTTCGCTGTATGGGGACTGGACATGGTTGGACCTCTGAGGACAGGCAGGAGCGGATTTACTCATGTGCAGGTAGCAGTCGACAAGTTCACCAAGTGGATCGAAGCCAAGCCCATCAAAGCCTTAAAGCAAGCACAGCTGTGATTTTCATCAGGGAACTTATATTCAGATATGGCGTTCCACACAGCATCATCACGGATAACGGCTCGAACTTTGATTCTAAAGAATTCAAAGCCTTTTGTGCCTCCCAAGGCACGAGAGTCGACTACGCTTCGGTCACTCATCCTTAGTCGAATGGACAGGCCGAGCGGGCAAATGGATTGATTCTCAAAAGATTGAAGCCTCGGTTGATGCGTGACCTGAAACATGCAGCAGGAGCCTGGGTCGACAAGCTCCCATCCGTACTGTGGGGGCTGAGGACAACTCCTAACCGGTCGACTGGAAGGACTCCATTCTTCTTAGTCTATGGAGCTGAAGCCGTGCTCCCCAATGATTTGCTCCACAATGCACCTTGAGTCGAACTCTTCTCAGAAGAAGAAGTAGAACAAGCTCGGCAAGATGCAGTCGACCTCTTGGAAGAAGAAAGAGAGATGGCCTTGATCCGGTCGATCATTTATCAACAAGACTTGCGTAGATTTCATGCTAGAAACATGAGGGGTTGAGAATTTCAAGAAGGAGACCTGGTTCTTCGAGTGGACCAGCAAAGACCTCACAAGCTCGCTCCTGCTTGGGAAGGCCCTTTCGTCATCACCAAGGTGCTCCACAACGGAGCATACCGTCTCTTCAACGTCGAACATAATAAAGATGAGCCACGTGGCTGGAATGCGGATCTGCTCCGCCCTTTCTATTTTCAAATATTTAGGATGATGAGATGTAATAAGAATACCTTTTAGTTTGACTATCAAAAGAGATAATTTACTTCTTCTGAATGACTGTTGTTTATTTCTTTGGTACGAATTACCTTAGCTGCAAATCTATTTCGCATAAGACAAAGTGATAAAAATCCTACCGAGTGATGAGTCTGCCTCTCACTCGGGGGCTTAGCTGCAGCCCAGTGCTCGCCTAAGTGATAAAATCCTACCGAGTGATGAGTCTGCCTCTCACTCGGGGGCTTAGCTGCAGCTTAGTGCTCGCCAAGTGAAATAATCCTACCGAGTGACGAGTCTGCCTCTCACTCGGGGGCTTAGTTGCAGCCCAGTGCTCTCCTAAGTGATAAAAATCCTACCGGGTGATGAGTCTGCCTCTCACTTGGGGGCTTAGTTGCAGCCTAATGCTCGCCTAAGTGATAAAAATCCTACCGAGTGATGAGTCTGCCTCTCACTCGGGGGCTTAGCTGCAGCCCAGTGCTCGCCTAAGTGATAAAATCCTACCGAGTGATGAGTCTGCCTCTCACTCGAGGGCTTAGCTGTAGCCCAGTGCTCGCCTAAGTGATAAAAATGCTACCGAGTGATGAGTCTGCCTCTCATTCGGGGGCTTAGCTGCAGCCCAGTGCTCGCCTAAGTGATAAAAATCCTACCGGGTGATGAGTCTGCCTCTCACTCGGGGGCTTGGCTGCAGCCCAGTGCTCGCCTAAGTGATAAAAATCCTACCGAGTGATGAGTCTGCCTCTCACTCAGGGGTTTAGCTGCAGCCCAGTGCTCGCCCAAGTGATAAAAATCCTACCGAGTGATGAGTCTGCCTCTCACTCGGGGGCTTAGCTGCAGCCCAATGCTCGCCTAAGTGATAAAAATCCTACCGAGTGATCAGTCTGCCTATCGCTCGCGGGCTTAGCTGCAGCCCAGTGCTCGCCTAAGTGATAAAAATCCTACCGAGTGATGAGTCTGCCTCTCACTCGGGGGTTTAGCTGCAGCCCAGTGCTTGCCTAAGTGATAAAAATCCTATCGAGTGATGAGTCTGCCTCTCACTCGGGGGCTTAGCTGCAGCCCAGTGCTCGCCTAAGTTTGAGAAATCCTACCGAGTGGTGAGGAAACCTCCCACTCGGGGGCTTAGCTGCAGTCCCGTCCTCGCCTAAGTTTGAGAAATCCTACCGAGTGGCGAGCAAACCTCTCACTCGGGGGCTTAGCTGCAGTTCCGTCCTCGCCTAAGTTTGAGAAATCCTACCGAGTGGCGAGCAAACCTCTCACTCGGGGGCTTAGCTGCAGTTCCGTACTCGCCTAAGTTTGAAAAATCCTACCGAGTGGAGAGCAAACCTCCCACTCGAAGGCTTAGCTGCAGTCCCGTACTCGCCTAAGTTTGAAAAATCCTATCGAGTGGTGAGCAACCCTCCCACTCGGAGGCTTAGCTGCAGCCCGGTGCTCACCTAAGTTTGAAAAACCTTACCGGGTGGTTGACAGGAACGTCAAGACCATTGCTGAGTGCCTTGCTGATGAGCTGATCAATGCTTCTCAAGGATCACCCAATCGGTTGACAGGAACGTCAAGACCGTTGCTGGATGTCTTGCCAATGAGTTGATCAATGCTACTCAAGGATCACCCAATCGGCTGACAGGAACGTCAAGACCATTGCTGAGTGTCTTGCTGATGAGCTGATCAATGCTACTTGAGGATCGCCCGATCGGTCGACTGGAATGCCAAGACCATTGCTGATTGCCTCGCTGATGAGCTGATCAATGCTACTCAAGGGTCACCCGATCGGCCGACAGGAACGTCAAGACCATTGCTGAATGCCTTGCTGATGAGATGATCAATGCTACTCGAGGATCGCACGATCGGTCGACTGGAATGCCAAGACTATTGCTGAATGCCTCGCTGATGAGCTAATCAATGTTGCTCAAGGATCAACCAATTAGTCGACTGGCCATCCTTCTCCAGAAGCTGCATCAAGCAAACAGACAACAATTCAAGAGAAAAACGAATTCCGTTCGAAGACAGACGCAATATATGAGATGATAAATCTAAAGTTTCTTAACCACGGAATAAAGTGCTCAGGCATCAGGCCCAAAGGAGTTTTAACGGTTACAAATTCACTCGGCATTCCGAGGAAAATAAAATTGAGGCATAATGTTTTTTAATCACTCGGCCGTAGAAGGACTGGCCGGGTCAAAGAAGCTGTCGAGGTCGATGCTGTCAGCGATGCGAGTGGCTGCTTCGAGGAAGGTGTACATGAAGTCCTGGAAGGAGTGCTTCTTAGTGTTTGCCACTTTGAGAGCTGCCAGTTTGTCTTCCTTAGCCTCCTTGCAGTGCACTTGGACCAAAGACAAGGCGACATCAGCACCACAGCGGGCGGAAGATTTCTTCCACTCTTGCACTCGGCCTGGAATCTGATTTCGTCGAGTCATCAAAGACTCAAGATCTTGAGACATTTCCGCCCGAGGCTAGAGTTCAGCATCCACCTGGGCCATCGCCGCCTTCAGCCAAGCCAGATAAGCAACCGCACCTTCTAAGCGTGACTCCAATCAAAGCAGATTCATTGCGGTGTCATCTTTCACCGGACAGTTGATGGGGTCGAGACCCATCTCCACCCGCCCAGTTTCAGCCTCCAAGTCCCGACACAGTTCTATCCCATTGCAAAAAGTGATGAGTCAATGGTGTGACAACAAAGTTCAATCGGTAACAAAGTGATGAGTCGACTGATCATACCTTCAAGCTTCAGAACAAGTTTGGCGGCGAGTTGCTCCAGATAGGACTCTAGCTTGTCGGTTTTGGTCTTCAGGCTTCCAACTTCAGTGGTCAGATTTTCCTTGTCCTTCTTTAGCTGCTCGACTTCTGTTGGCGTCTGAGATGGCAGTCTTCAGCTTCGCGTTCTCCTCCTCCAGTTTGCTGACCGAATCCAGCTTCTGGTCCGCAAGCTTCGTCTTATCGCGTGCTTCCTTCTGAGCGGCTGCCAGATCCAGATCCTTCTGCTCCAAAGCCTCCTTCATCCTCTCTAAAGAAACAACACTCTTCAGACGAGACTGAAGTTGACGATTTTGACTACGCACATCTGCTCGTGTGAAATCACTCGGTTCAAAGATACTGAAGGAAAAACTAGTGCGAAGTATGAAGCTACAAAACAGACAAGATGGTCGAGTGATTACCTCCCATGATGGCCGTTTCTTGTTGGGCAGTCTTCAGATTCTTCTTCGCAAGTTCGAGGTCAAGTTCAACGCTGATATGCTTCTTCTTTAACTCGGTGAGCCGAGCTCCAAGATCACAAGTACTCTGCAGCCAGGAAGACAGACGTGTCAGTCAACAGATACAAGCAACAGTGAAAGCAAAGAATTACTCTAAGACTACTGCCGAATCAAATATTCAACAGTAGTCTCGAGGACCACACCCAGTGGGTGCACTTAGCATGCCCCCACTGTATCAGATCAATACTCAGCATGAGTTCAAAAAAAAGAGAGATACATCATTAGACCTCAGTCGACTGCCAGCAGCCGACCGTGGTCTCGGGGACTACACCCAGTGGGTGCACTCGATGTGCCCCCACTGATTCGAAAAAGCGCAGAATTGAAGATTTCCTGGGTTCTAAGCAAAAGAACACCCACTGGGTGTTATAAAGCGACATTTAAAAGTTCTGTCGGAAATTTACTGACCTGAACATTGGTCTGAAGGGTAGTGCTAGCGTTGTAAGCTATCTGACTGGCTTCATGCATCACTTTCACCTGCTCCATGACAAGATTCGCCTGGCGAAGAGCTTCCCTAGCGGCACCTGGCAAGTCGTCTGGAGTCTGATATGTAGCAAAGAGAGACGGCTCCAGAGGGGTCGAAGCAGTTGCCAGGTCAGATGAGGGAGTTGCACCGGTGCAGCAGGTGTCTGTGTAGTCGACCCCGACGGACGATCAGTCGTCAACTGGTTAGCGAATGTGACGTTGGTCTGGACTATCGCCTCGGGCGCCGGTGTCGACTGAGAGACCTAGACTTCAAGCTTCTTCCTGCTTGAGCCTTCACTCTTCTTCCTCCTCTCCTGTAGAGGCACTTCTTCTTCTTCGTCATCAGGAAGCACAACAATATCTTGCGGAGCTACATAAGAAGAGAAGTATCAAATTTTCAGTCAATGGACCACCCACTCGACTAAACAGAACTTGGTCGAACAAACTTACCAACTTGTGAGGTGGCCTCTTCGTCTCCTGGGGCCTTGTCAACGTCCATGTCAGTGGCAGCAGAGGTGGGGCTGGAAGGACGCAAGAATTGGTCGGTCAGATCAAGAAAATCTTCATTCGACTTACGGAAACACAAACAAGATACCCACCCTGAGGCAACGGGGACATCCATCTTGATGCGCGGAAATGTCTTCCGGGCCTTGGAGGGAGCAACTTTAGGCTGCTTGGCCACCTTCTCCGTCGGCTCTAGAGTCGACGTCCGAGTGCGCTTCTGAGTATTAGCACTCGGACCCACACCTTTCCCGCGCCCGCCAACCGGATCGTGCCGCTGTTTGGATCGACGTTCGGAGCGCGGCAGTGAGTCGACTTCCTCCTCCTTGTCTGACTCCTCGCTCTCCTCCTCGTCGTCGTCTCCCTAAGAACCCCACTCGGCACTATCTTTCGCACTATCCTCCCCCTCCTGGGCCTGTTCCAAAGCCTGTTCACAATTGGGCATCAAATGCATCTCAGTGAACACCTGCAGAACAAATTGGTCAAACAAGAGTCGGTCAGTGTCAAGTGCAGTCGGAGCATGAATGAGAAGCAGTCGGAACAAAAAGCATACCTTGTTGGGTGGGATTACGCTGCTAAAGGGAACAACTCGCCTGGATCCTCTGGGATTGTCTTGATTGCCTGTGATGCTCCTCATCCACAAAGCCACCGTTTCAGACGGCACTTCTTCTGGATGGACCCGAGCAGTGTCGTCCGGTCCGGAATACAGCCACATCGGGTGATCGCGGGCCTAGAGAGGCTGGATGCATCGACTGAGGAACACCTCCAACAGATCCAGACCAGTAACGCCATCATTGATAAGCTGAACCACCCTATCCACCAACATCCTCGTCTCCATGGTCTCGCCAGTAGTCACTTTCAGTGGAGCAGGAGTCTGGACTCGGTCAAATGAGAAGTGGGGAAGGCCGGTCGACTGACCTGGAGCCGCGACATCTTGGCAATAGAACCAAGTCGACTGCCAGCCTCTAACGGTGTCAGGAAGAGTCATGGCAGGAAAGGCACTCCCTTTCCTCTTTTGGATACCTAAACCCCCACACATCTGGATAACATGGGTTTCGAGTCACTCAACTTCGCCTTTTTTACCGATTGGGAACGAATGGTGAAGATGTGCTTGAAAAGACCCAGTGCGGTCGACACCCCAAGAAGTTCTAACACATCGACACGAAAGCAGCTAAGTACGTGATGGTGTTGGGAGAGAAATGGTGGAGTTGAGCACCAAAAAAGTTCAGGAACCCCCGGAAGAAAGGATGCGGGGGAAGCGAAAAACCGCGGTCGACGTGGGTGGCGAGCAGGACACACTCACCCGGTCGAGGCTGAGGACTCATCTCCCCCTCCGGCAACCTCGCCGCTCCCTTGGCGATTAACCCCGACTCCGCCAGCTCGTCCAGGTCAGCCTGCTGGATCGAAGATGGGATCCAATCGCCCTGGATCCAGCCCGGCGGCATCCCCGCGTGCGACAGCGACCCGCATTGCTGCTTCTTGCCCTTCGCCACCTCCTTTGTCTGCTTCGCGCACTCTAGCGCCGCCGTCTTGTCCTTCACCATGGCGATGGGGCGGCGGCGTCGGAGAGGAAGAATAAGGTGCGACGGAGAAGCGGAGAAAGAAGAAGGAAGAGAAGAAGTGCACAGTGTAGATGCCTCGTCCAGTCACCTTATAAGTGATTGTTTCCGAGTGGCTGACGCCTGGGACCAGACGATCCCGTTAAATCCCGCAACAGTCGCGTGCAGCGTACGTGGCGAAAAAGGCGGCGTGGGAATCGAGGAATCACTGTTTATCCGCTCCGCCCGCTTCGGCACTCCCCGTCTGGCGCGCTTCCCCGAAATTTCTTATCCCACAAAATCCAGGATACACCGCAGACAATCGCGCCGAGGATCCCGCGCTCCAACACGACACTCGGCACATAAGATTAACAGTTCACTCGACTGTCCACTGAATGGATCAAGGCGACTGAGTCGACACCAAATATCGACGCGGGCGTTCGGACTTGCAAAAAGCACTCGCGAGATCCCAAAGCTTAGAACAAGTTCAATTTCAACCTATTTTGCACTCACACCTTAATCCATTCGGGGGCTACTGATGAGGATATAGACCCGGGGTAGGGTCATAGGCCTGACCTATACGTCCTACCGAAGGTCACTATCCCATAAGATAAGAAGACCAAGAATCCACTCGACGATATAATCACTCGACCGTCATTCCCCACTTTCACTCGACCATATGGGAAATGACTCGACTATATCGGAGACCAGGAGTCGAATGAACTCACAATGATCGGGCATTCACTCCCTAGTCTTCATGAGCATTAAGAGTATTTAAGACTGCCGTTACCAGTAACGCCTTTACTTTATGTACATTAAGCCCCTTGTAATGGAGGTTGGCTAGGGTCCTGGCGCACTCTATATAAGCCACCCCCTCCTCTGGGACAAGGGTTCGCACCCCCTGTAACACAACACACATAATCCAATCGACCACCTCTGGGCACCGAGACGTAGGGCTGTTACTTCCTCCGAGAAGGGCCTGAACTTGTAAACCTCGTGTGTACATCTTTGCCATAGCTTAGATCTTGCCTCTCCATACCTACCCCCCTTTCTACTGTTAGACTTAGAACCACCACACCTCCTCCGAGCATGACTCAAGAGACGACATCTCTGTAGCAGCGCCTCCTCAGATAGCAGCAGCGCCTCCTCCAAGCACGACTGAAGCGACGATGACAGCTACGAGCCGCCGAGCCGTCGTGCCCACGCCTCAGGAACGGTGTCAGCACGGCATCGCCAGTGAAGTCGTCGAGGCCGCGGTTTTCTCAGGGCTTCCTCTTTTGCTTCAGCCCTGCAGTATGTCATGACGAACCCCTTGGGGGTATGTAAAAACTATGTTGCTTTTGCTTACTAGCTATTATTCTCCAATGGGTGCTACGCTTGCGACTCCCACTACGGCACAGTTCCCTCTTTCATTCTTGCAGTAGCTTAGTGCTTTACGTCGGCAGGACCCAGTCCCCAGGATATCTTCATCCGTCACTTGTATGCCAGGTCGTGATTCGTGATCAAGGCCAGGAGGTGAGCGGCCTGAGGTCCGGTGAGAGCCCCTGAGGCGCGATGCTCAGGAGGCCCCCTTTGACGCGCAAGCGGCTCCCAGAGGACTGAAAGAGAAACATCCTTGCCCTAGCGAGATCGATAGGATCATGTCGCTGATTGTGAGATGCTCATTTTACGCTTTCTTGGAGACTTATCTTGGCGACTCATGGTTGTCTTTGTGTTGCGAGGGTAGCCTTCACATGATGCCTGGCCGAGGTTCCACGGACGCAGCATTTCCTAAGTGTGGCTCGCATCGAACCGTTCTCCTTCCCTCATCTGGGTGCTCTACATCCTTGGGTCCCAGATCCCGAGCAAGGCTCAGCCGTCGCTGGTAAGGTCACGATGCCATGGACAAGGCCAGGGGGTCAGAGCTCGAGGGCCAGCAGGGGCCCCTAAGGCACGATGCTCAGGGGCTCCCCCTTTAACGTGCAAGCGAATCGAGTGGAGAAAAGGGGCGGTTGGCCTCGCGTAGGTGCCTTGGAGCGATCACGGCTTGTTGCACCGGGCCCGGAGGTCCCTGCAAGTTAGCTAGAGGAAGAAAGCATAGCATGCAACAGCACTCACCGACCTACCTACGATCCTTCTGCGAGAGGGTGAATGCACTGAGGACCTGGTGAGGTGACGTGTGCGGAGCTGGCCGTGAGCTAGAGCTTGGTCTATCAGGTTTTTCAGCGCTGCAGGGACGAACCCATGCACAGGCGCTGTGCCAGCAGTCCCCATTATGGGACAAACTCAAGGCGGGTCAGCAGCACGCAGAGGCCGCACGGGGAAGCTCCGTGAATAACAGGGCAATGGAGATGATGCATGTAATAGCATAAAGCAGCTCATAAAATGGCGAAGCCAGTTGTGATAGATGCGCAAAACTATACACGCTACAGGGCAGGCCCGTACAGTTTGAGGTTAATGTAGCCCGAGGGTGCCCTCAACTGAACAAACTAAAAAGTCACTTGGCACCGTTAGGGTAGAACTGTTGAAGTAGCTGGAGATGCGCGCTGCAGAAGTTGCTCCTCATGAGCTAGCAGGCTCCTGAGCCTAGGGGGATTCGGAGGCTCTGACTCCTCCATGAGGACTGCCTAGTGCCTGGCTTCACAACACGCCAGGACGCCACGCATGCATCACTGGAGTGAGGCAGCCGTGCCCGGCAGACCGAATGCCATGTAGACGTAGGTGTGGGGGTGGCCTCCTCACCAGCCGACGTTGGATGGCCAGAAGAGCTCCTGAGAAGCAGCTCTGCTGAGCCCCGGGATGCTGACGCAGACGCATAACTCGCTGCTCGCGTCCTGAGCAGCAACTGCATTGAGCGACGCGGGCCATCGCTCGCCTCACATGGCCCACGCCTCCTGAAGATCCTCGATTTCCCTGATGATGAACTCATGCGCGCTTGGTGCCTCATGCCCTATGCCTTGCTCCTAGAAGCGCGTATTGAAGCATGCCTCCACATGGTGCCTAAACGCCTTCCTTGGGATGCTGGCCAGGTCAGAGGCGTTCTAGAGAAGATCCCCCGAGCCCAACCTGAGGGGGGTGCCGGGCGCGCCTTCCTATGCGAGAGGGAAAGGCACCCCAGCAGATGGTGAGAGGCCTGAGGCAGGATCATCACGCATGCTAGCCTCCTGAGTACCCCTGAGGAGGAGATGCTTCTTCTTCTTAGGGATGACCTCAGGGGGAAGGGTGGTGCCCTTGCCATCCGAGTTCACGACCGTCGCGGCCTGGTAGGCGCGCTCGAGGGAGCACACCACGCCTTTCTCATTGTAGGCGACCGTGATGATGCCGCAGCTTCCTGGCATCTTGAGGATGTTGTAGTTGTGGTGTGTTGCTGCCATGAACTAGGCGAGGGCTAGGTACCCAAGGATGGCATTGTACGGAAGGTGAATGTGAGAGACGTCGAAGTCGATGAGCTCAGTGCGGTAGTTTTCGTGCTTGCCGAAGGTGACAGGGAGATGAATCTGCCCCACGGGGGTGCGTGGAGTCGTCGGTCACTCCTCAGAATGGGTTGGTCGGATGAAGTTGGTAGTATGGCACCTGGAGCCTATCGAATGTCTCGACGGAGAGGACATTGAGCCCAACCCCGCCATCGACTAGTGTCTTGGTGACGAGAACGTTGTTGATGGTTGGTGAGCAGAGCATGGGGAGCGCGCCTGAAGTGGCCACGCACTTGAGCTGGTCTGAAGAGTCGAAGGTGATGGAGTACTTGGACCACCTAAGTGGGCGCGACACCTCGAGCTTGGGGAGGGTCGCGTTCACTTCGCGAGCGAACTGCTTGAAGATGCGATGGGAAGTAGGGGCCTGAGCACCTCCCAGGATGCAGGTGATGACACGTGGCTCTTGGAAGCCCCCAGCTCCATCATCCTGGCGATGGTCGTCTTTCCTTCTTGGTGGCGGTGGCGGCGGAGGGATGCCAGCGTTGCCCTGCGGACGGTCCTTGCGTGGCTGGTCCCACCACGGATCATCGCGAGGCTGGTCCTACCAGTGGTCTTCACGAGGCTGGTCGCGCCAACCTTGACGAGGGCCATGATCGTCCCAACGGCCTCCTCCGTGACCTCCTCCGCGGTCGTAGCCACGGTCGTTATGCTCAGGGCGGCATCCAAGGCACCTGTCCTGGATAGCCCTGAACTCTTGGCAGTCATTGGTGTTGTGGCTATGCAAGTTGTGGACAGTGCAGAATGGGCGGTTGCCTTTTGAAGACTCGGGGTGATCACAGCCGCGCTTCATTTCGGGCTCGGTGGCGAGCACTACCGGGCCCTTGCGCTTCAGGTCCTTCACCTTGGTCTTCTTGTCTTCTGGTCGGCTTCAGGGAGCTCGAGGAGCGAGAGATGACCTTCTTCTGCCCTCGCGCACCTGGTCGCCATATTGAACATCTCCAGAGCTGATCACAGGTCCTCGTGTATGGCGAGCTCCTCCTTCATCTTGACGTCCCGGACGCCATGAGCGAATGTTGAGATGATGGCCTCGTCCGACACCTTGGGGATCTTGAGGCGAACATTGGTGAAGTGCTGTCTGTATTTGTGCAAGGTCTCTCCTGGTTGTTGCTTGATGCGCCGCAGGTCGCCAGCTGCGGGAGCGTGGTTGCAGGTGCCTTGGAAATTGGCGATGAAGCGCTCTCGTAGATCGTCCCAGGAGGAGATCGATCCCACCGGGAGGTTTAGGAGCCACGAGCGCGCGCCATCCTTGAGAGCCATGGGGAACCAGTTTGCCATGACCTTCTCATCACCACTTGCAGCCTCCATGCTCAGCTCATATAGCTGAAGGAACTCGGTTGGGTCGAGGGTGCCGTAGTAGCGCGGAGGCAGATCCGGCTTGAACTTGCCGGGCCAGACGACGCGGCAAAGCTCTGGAGTGAACGCTCAGCATACTGCCGTGGCCACGGGGGCTCACCGCGGAGGGGGAGCCAGTTCTTGATGCCTGCGTGCAACCACATCAGGCAGCACGCGGACTTGACGCGGGGGTGCCGGGGGAGCTGGGAGTGCATGCGCCTCTCCCTGGGCCACTACACGACCCGACAACTTTCTTCATCGCACGCGGGCGCCCTATGCGACTGGTTGCACTGAGGGGCCTCGCGCCTTGGCTCAGGGATGACATCTTGCCAGAGAGGAGGACGAGGTGCGTCGTGAGCCACGTCGCCTACAGGGGGCTATGGGGGAGGGCAGCAAATGGGACAGCACAGGGGCCTCTCCAGCAGCAATGACGAGCTCGGCGATGCGGTCCAGCCAATCCTCATAGAGGTTGTTGGACGGACGGTAGCGCAGAAGCTCACGCACCATGAGCAGCATCAACTGCGCGGTCGCCAGCCCGCGATGGTCGTGGGAGGACGAAGCAACAGCCGGGGTCAGTGACGAAGTGGCGGTGCGGCCGTCGCATCGCATGGAGGGCGGCAGCGATGAATCCTGCTGCTCGTGGGCTGCAGGGCCGATGGCAGCGTTGCCCACGGGCGATGGGGAGCGGCGAGGAGCACCGTTACCCGCGGGCGGCATTTGAGTGACATGCACAACGAGGGCTGCCCGACGCTCGGCACAAACTCGATGAGTCTCCGCCATGAGAACAGCGGAGCGGTGCGAAACAATTGACAGAAGAGAGGCTTCGACACGCCCCAAACTGGCGCGCCAAATGACGGATTCCGGGCTCCGCGGACCCAAGAAAGGTTCGAACTCAGGGGCGTATGCGAAGAACTCAACCTCTCAAGCCGATTGATCTGCTGCTCTCACGACCTAGCTCGATGAACAGGGAGGAAAAGGACACGGCAGTTTACCGAGGTTCGGGCCACCTTGCGGTGTAAAACCCTACTCCTGCTTTGTGGTGGATTAGCCTCGCGGGGGGCTAAGGATGAACTAGTACAAGGGGAAGAATTGCCTCAGGGGGCTTGCTATTGTGATGAGCTCCTGGAGCTTTGTCACACAAGGGCTTAATGATTTGATGAGTCGATGGCTCTCCCTCTTCTATGATGGTGGCTAGGCTATATTTGTAGTGGCCTTGGTCCTCTTCCCCCAAAACTTAGGCGGGAAGGGATCCCACAACGGCCAAATTTGAAAGGGGACAAGTAGTACACTCAATCCTGACGAAAGGTGGTCTTCGCCTACAAAGCTTCTGATCATGACATCATGGTGGGCTCGAAGATGACAGCAGGATGGCGGTCCTGGTCTTGTTGCATGCAAATGGCAACCTTTGGCTGATTCCTTGGGACTTTGCACCTGGGCTTGCCTCCTTTGCACCAAAGAGAAAACCTACCGCTCTGCGCCCGCTGGTGCGCGCATGGCCTTGCTCGTCATGGCTGATGTCATTTCAGCCTCATGAAGTGAGGTCTTGCATAGAAATCTCTGCTCCTCAGGAGGCCGCCTGGTGTGGCCTCTCCCTTAGGAGGTCTTGATGTCATCTGCCTCGCGAGGCTCGGCCTGTCGCGAGGGTCTTGTCTTGTCATGGTTGAAGATGTGTCGTACAATGCCGTCGATGGGGCCACTCCGTGGGCTGCAAGCAGGCAAGTCTAGGTACCCTGGTTTCCAGAACACCGACAGCTCGGGAGGCCCGCAAGGGTCCGGGGCCTCATGAGACATCACCGCCGAGCATTGGGCCTCATGAGATGCCAACATGAGCTGCGTGAACCGCTGGTACGAGGTGCCTTGCATGGCTAACCGTACTTTCACTTTCCATGGCTAACTGTATCCACGGGTGCCTTCCATACCAACACTTTCCAAGGAATTTATTATTTGACAACATAAAGTAAATTAGTTTTTCCTTTCGGGACTAAGCATCCCTAATACCTTTGTCGTACTCTCGTGCAATGACAAGTGACTAAACACTCATCTTGAGAATAACACATCTAGCATGGAAAAATATTAGCCACCCCCTACCGTTTCATGAGCGGTACGAGCACACAAAAGAGAAATTTATGTTGAAATTTAGAGATGGCACATACAAATTTGCTTAGAACGGCAAAAGAATACCGCATATAGGTAGCTATAGTGGACTCATGTGGCAAAAACTGGTTTAAAGAATTTTGGATGCACAAGTAGTGATCATACTTAGTGCAAATGAAGGCTAGCAAAAGATTGGGAAGCATCCAACTAAGAAAAGAAAAATCTCATAAGCGAGCATTAAGCATAACTAACACCGAATAATGCACCACAAGTAGGATGTAATTTCATTGCATAACTATCGACTTTCATGCTTGCATAGGGAATCATAAACCTTAACACCAATATTCTTACGAAAGCATAATTACTCATCAACACGACTCACATATTATATCAACATATTGCAAAACTATTACAAGGAATCAAGTTTATTTTGTCCAATGATCTCCATGAAAGTTTTTATTATATCCCCCTTGAATATCTATCACTTTTGGACTAATTTCATATGTTGCTTTTGATAGCTCAAACAAATCTAAGTGAAGAGCTTGAGCATAAAAAAAATTCTTTTCTCAAAATAATTTAAGTGAAGCAAGATAGAATTTATTAAAAAAATTATTGACTCTCAAAATCTAAGTGAAGCATGAGAGCATTTCTTCAAAAATAGTAAAGCACACCATGCTCAAAAAGATTTAAGTAAAGCACTAGAGCAATTCCATAGCTCATAAAGATTCAAGTGAAGCATAGAGAGCAATTCTAACAAGTCATAGCATAATTTTGACTCCCTCAACTAGGTGTGTCCAGCAAGGATAGATGACTTAGAACACAAACCAAAACAAGCAAAGACTCATATCATACAAGGCGCTCCAAGCAAAACTCATAATATGTCACGAATAAAAATATAGTGTCAAGTAAAATACCGATGGTTGTTAGAAGAAAGTGGGGATCCCACTCGGGGGCACCCCCAAGCTTAGTTGCTTGATACTTCTTGAATATGATCTTGGGGTGTCTCAGGCATCCCCAAGCTTAGCCTTTTGCTAATCCTTATTCCTTCATCCATCGCGATCTCACCCAAAACTTGAAAACTTCAATCACACAAAACTCAACAAAACCTTCATGAGATCCGTTAGTATAAGAAAGCAAATAACTACTTTAAGTACTGTTACAATCCCATTCATATTTTGTTGTTGTATTGTATCTACTTTATTTTAACTTTTCCATGGCAAAAACTCTTTAAAGGAAACCATAGAATCATCAAAACAAGCACATAACACAACCAAAACAGAATCTATCAAAAACAGAAAATTCAGTAGTAATCAGGGAACTTTGTATACTTCTGTACCTCCAAAAAGTCTTAAAAATTAGGACAACGTGGAAATTCATATATCAATCTTGTGTACAAAATTCATAGCAAAATCATGTTTCTGTGATTTATGAAAATTATTTTTCTAAGCGCAAAAGTTTTTGTTTTTCAACAAGCTCAAATCAACTATCTCCCAAATTTCCCCAAAGGCTTTGCTTGGCACAAACACTAATTTAAACCACAAAAACAGATCTAAACAGAGGCTTAAATGGGTATTTTATTGAAAACAGCAAGAAAACAAAAAATCTTTGGGTTGCCTCCCAACGAGCACTATCATTTTACGCCCCTAGCTAGGAATAAAGGAAAGATCTAAGTATTGTCATCTTTATTTTTATTTCCCTTTATGGTCAAAAAAAATTTCATTTCCCTTGGAGGTGTTTTTGTCAGGTGGGTTTGCAAAGACAACATAAGACACCTGATTCATAGAGACCTTAGCACTATCAAGTTGTTTATCATTGTATCCCCTTTGATTTCCGGCAACAATCCAAGAATAGTGTTGATTAACATCATTGCAAACTTGTTGGATTATAAACAGGGACTTCCTTTTTAAGATTCTCATATTTTTTTTGATTATTTCCAAACAAATGTCTTAACATATAATCACTATTATAAAGCATCTCTTATATCACCGATTTTTCACGGTTCATACAATAAAAATCAAAGATTTCCCTAGCTTCCCGTATTATGTAGTGAAATTCAGTCATAAGAACGAGGGTAGCCAATTTTTTAGCTTTGGGATTCTTTATAACAGGTAACTCATAAAACAATCTCTACAAGGTAGGATGGGTATGGATGAATCCATTTTCAAGTTCCAGAACTAATGCTGAAGTAGCTTTTGAATAAGATTTTATTCTTTTAAGTATAGGAGCATCATCAAGAGTTAAACTTCTGACACAATTGAAAAATTCTTGGATATGGTCTTTTCCCATAATATTCCCTTGCCCCAAAACAAAACTTTCAACATCCAGATTGCCAGATCGTCCAATTTTAGGAGTTGGGCCATCATCTGTTTCTGCCATGCCAAAGTCACTCATGGTGACAAGTTCAAGCAAATAAGAGATCTAGCGAGAAAACGGAGAACGAAAAAGAGGGCGAACAAAACGGCAAATTTTTCTGAAGTGGGGGAGAGGAAAACGAGAGGAAAATGGCAAATAATGTAAATTGCAAGGAGATGATATTTGTGATTAGGAACCTGGTAGATGTTGGTGATGTCTCCCCAGCAACGGCGCCAGAAATTCCTTTCGATGTTGGCTTGAACTACGTCAGTATTTCCCCAAAGAGGAAGGGATGATGCAGGATAACAACGGCAGGTATTTCCCTTAGTTATGAGATCAAGGTTATCGAACTAGTAGGAGAACCACGCAACACCACGTAAACAACACCTGCACACAAAGAACAAATACTTGCAACCCGACGTAAGAGAGGGGTTGTCAATCCATCACGGGTAAAAAGATAGGTAAAATTGTAATAGTTTGGATAAATAGATTTCGCGGGAACGCGAGATAAATAAATACATAAAAATTGCAGCAAGGTATTTTTGTATTTTTGTATTAATATATATGAAAATAAAAGAAAATAAAAATAGATCTCGAAGGAAAATATAATAAAGAAGAGACCCGGGGCCGTAGATTTCACTAGTGGCTTCTCTCGAGAAAAATAGCATACGGTGGGTAAACAAATTATTATTGGGAAATTGATAGAACTTCAAATAATTATGATGATATCCAGGCAATGATCATTCTATAGCAATCACGTCCAAGATTAGTAGACCGACTCCTGCCTGCATCTACTACTGTTACTCCACACATCCACCGCTATCCAGCTTGCATCTAGTGTATTAAGTTCATGGAGAAACTGAGTAATGCAATAAAACGATGACATGATGTAGACAAGATCTACTTATGTAGAAATAGACCCCATCTTGTTATCCTTAGTAGCAATGATGCATACGTGTCAGTTCCCCTTCTGTCACTGGGATCAAGCACCATAAGATCGAACCCATCACAAAGCACCTCTTCCCATGGCAAGAAAAATCAATCTAGTTGGCCTAACTAAACCAAAGATTCAAACAATAAATACGAGGCTATAAGTAATCATGCATATAAGAGATAAAAAAGACTCAAATAACTTTCATGGATAAAAACATAGATCTGATCATAAACTCAAAGTTCATTGGATCCCAACAAACACACCGCAAAAAGAGTTACATCAAATAGATATCCAAGAGACCATTGTATTGAGAATCAAGAGAGAGAGAGGAAGCCATCCAGCTACTAACTACGGACCCGAAGGTCTACAATGAATTACTCACACATTATCGGAGAGGCGCCAATGAGGATGATGAACCCCTCCGTGATGGTGTCTAGATTGGATCTAGTGGTTCTGGAACTTGCGGTAGCTGGAATTGATTTTCGTGGACTCCCCTAGGGTGTCTTGAATATTGGGGTATTTATAGAGCAAAGAGGCGATGCAGGAGGCCACTGAGGTGGGCATAACCCACCTAGGCACACTTGGGCCCCCAAGCACGCCCTGGTGGGATGTGCTCCCCTTGGAGCTCCTCTCAGGTACTTTCTTGGCCCAACAGGTGCCTTCTGGTCCAGAAAAAATCCACAAAAAATTTCGCTATGTTTGGACTCCACTTGATATTGATTTCCTGCGATGTAAAAAACAATCAGAAAACAGCAACTGGCACTTGGCACTATGTCAATAGTTTAGTCCCAAACAATGATATAAAGTTGCTATAAAATGATTGTAAAACATCCAAGAATGATAATATAACAGCATGGAACAATCAAAAATTATAGATATGTTGGAGACGTATCATGGCCCACTGGCTCCGTTACAGCGACGTGAGCCGCACGGTGCTCGACACGAACATGTCAAGCGTCAGCCATGGAGATGATGGAGCAAGAACGTAGGCGGAACGGAAGGGCTTCGACGCACCCCTACCCGGCGCGCCAAAAATCGAATCGGGGCTCCGCAGACCCAAAGAAAGGTTCAAAATCTGGGGTGCGCACAAAGAACTCCACTACGCCACCGCTTGCTGCTCACTATCTCACAGCATTACCCCATCGTGTTCGACCGAGGTGGAAGAGGGATGGAACATGGAGATTTACCCAGGTTCGGGCCACCTTATGGTGTAAAACCCTACTCCTGCTTTGTGGTGGATTGCGTCGCGAGGGCGTTGAGGATGAACTAGTACAAGGGTGAGCTGCCTCTGGAGGGCTCGAGGGGTGAATGGGTTGGATGGGATCTGATCCCTCGCTATGGTGGAGTCTAGCCTATATTTATACTGGCCCCGATACTCTCCTCTCATGGTTTAGGCGGGAAAGGATACCACAACGGCCAAATTCAAAGGGGGACAAGAGTACACCCTATCCTGACTAAGGTGGTCTTCGCCTACAAAGCTTCTGGTCGTGATGCGTTGATGGGCTCGGTGATGACCTCCATCATGCTGAGCATGTGGTCTTGCTCTCGTTGCACCAGAATGGCAACCTTTGGGGGATTCCTTGGGAACCCGCGTACGTCCTTTCCTCCTTAGCACCAAAGGGGAAACTATCCTTGCCTGCGCCCGCTGGCGCCCTCCTGGCTTCGGTCGTCACTGCTCACGTCACCGTGCACCTCGCGAGGTGGACGCGAGCCTAGAGGTGTCCGCTCCTCAGGAGACAGCCTCAGGGGGCCGCTCCCTCGGAGGCCTTTGCGTAGTTCGCCTCGCGAGGTGGGTGGGGGAGTCCTGGATTAGGGGGTATCCGGACAGCCGGACTGTGTACAACGTCCGTACTATTGAAGCATGAAGGTACAAGACTCAAGACTTCGGCCCGTGTCCGGATGGGACTCTCCTTTGCGTGGGAGGCAAGCTTGGCAATCCGGATATTATATTTCCTTCCTTGTAACTAACTCCATGTAAACCCTAGCCCTCTCCGGTGTCTATATAAACCGGAGAGGTTGGTCCTTAGAAGGCCGATCACAATTACATTCATACCATCATAGGCTAGCTCTTAGGGTTTAGCCTCTACGATCTCGTGGTAGATCTACACTTGTACTACCCATATCATCAATATTAATCAAGCAGGAGGTAGGGTTTTACCTCCATCGGGAGGGCCCGAACCTGGGTAAACATCTATGTCCCTTGCTTCCTGTTACCATCAGCCTTGACGCACAGATCGGGATCCCCTACCCGAGATCCGCCGGTTTTGACACCGACATTGGTGCTTTCATTGAGAGTTCCTCTGTGTCCTCGCTGTCAGGCTCGATGGCTCGTCTCATCGTCAAGGACGACATTACTTCGGAGGGAGCTCTGGCTGTAGGCCAGACGCTCCGACTCGGCGGCTTTATCATGGCCGCCCCATCAGCGGTAGCGCCAATGATGGCCTCTCAGGTCATCAATCATAACCTTCGTGTCAGTTCAGAACTTGCCAAACAGATGGACGCAATGGAGCTCTCCTCCCTTAATAAACTCTTGGATCGCATCGCCGCTCTGGGAGTCGCTGCAAACTATGACCGGATCGGGCTTAAACCCGACCGAAGGGACATCAGGTCCCCGCCGGCCACCCATGAGGTAGTGATAGTGGAGGAACCACATGCGGATTGTCCCTCAATTTTGAGGACGAAATATGTTCGGATTGCCGAACTCCTTGAGCCAAAAACCTGCTCAAAGGGAAACACGCCCCAGGTCCCGGACTTAGAATCGGGCACCGGGCCAAAGGAATTGGGTGATATCCCGGATTCTGAGCTGTTAAGCGCGCAACCGCCCGCGCCCTTGGGCGTTAGATCGGATCAAAATCCGGATTCCATTAGCAACACCTATCTGGACTTAAACTGTCTCTCCCGCATCAGGCAAGAGCCCCAGGAGACGGTACACCATTACTAGGCCAGGTACCTCCTTGCGCTTAACAAGGTCAAGGACTGTCGCGAGGTGAACATGGTCTCACTCTTCTGCAAAAACTGCACGGAAGAAGGGCTCCTTAATGCTATAAGCCGCCGCGACATAGTACGCTTCGTGGACTTGACAAACATAGTACGGAAGTACCGTCCAATGGAGAGCGCTTGGAAGACCCAAATAGAATTTTGTGATAGTACTGCTCTCACCAAGACCTTTGTCCGAACTAAACGGACCAACTCTCGTAAGTTGTCCGATCCAATCCCTAAGAAACCAAAGCCCGCCCCAGGGCGGGGATCCGTATTGGTGGAATGGCTCGACGGGCCATGTAAGCTCCACAATACTCCGGATAAAATGCCAACTCATAGCCTTAGGGCATGTTGGATACTCTGGCAGGTGGCAAAAAGTGGCGAGGATCTTCTTGTAAGCCATAAAGCGGAACAACATCCTGCCAGCGGACATAATACGGTACTAACAGTCTTTGAGACTTTTGCCTCGAACAACAGGCGCAAGCGGGCTCATCGAAGCTCTACAGAAATTTGCCAGGTGGCAAAGATAAACCCCTGGAATGGCACTCCTATAGATTTCAATGCCAGTGATGAACCTCGATTCTAGACTGTCCGGGCACCGGCCGCTCTGGTCCTCAGCCCAATCGTGGACGGCTTTCGGCTCACCAAAGTACTCATGGACGACGAAAGCGGGTTAAACTTGATCTATGAAGAAACGCTAAACAAAATGGAAATTGATAAGGGCCGCATTGAGCAAAGTGGTACCACCTTCAGGGGAATCATCCCTACTCGGGAAGCGCGGTGCGCGGGAAAAATCACACTCAATGTGGTATTCGGCACCCTGGAGAATTACACGTCTGAAGAAATCACATTCCAAGTGGCTCCCTTTAGTAGCGGATACCACGCCCTTCTAGGGAGAGATGCGTTTACAAGCTTTCAAGCTGTACCCCATTACGAGTACATGAAGCTTAAAATGCCCGGACCCAATGGAATCATCACTCTAGCCAGTGATCCGGACGTCGCACTTCGCGCCGAAAACAAAACCGCAACACTAGCCGTGGAGGCATTATCTGAAGCCCTAGCGGCCAAAGAGTTAACAACACTGCGGGCCACCATAGACAGGGACGACGTGATACTCGACAAACGACCCAAGTCCACCTCATTTAAACCTGCAGACGAGATAGTCAAATTCCAAGTCCACCCAACGAACCCCGCCAAGACAGCATCCATGGGGACACAATTGAGCCCCGTGATGGATGCCGCACTGCGAGATTTCTTACGCGAGATATGGGACATTTTCGCCTGGCACCCTTCGGACATGCCAGGCATCCCATGTCGGCTGGCCGAACACAGCCTCAATATACTAAAGGGATACAAACCGGTCAAACAAACCCTAAGGTGGTTTTCAGAACCCAAACGGCAAGCCATGGGGGAAGAGCTAGCCAAGCTGCTTGAGGCCGGATTCATCAGAGATATTAAACATCCGGATTGGCTGGAAAATTTGGTAATGGTACCAAAAAAGGACAAATCTTGGCGCTTATGAGTCGACTTCAAAGACCTCAACAAGGCCTGCCCCAAGGATCCCTTTCCCCTCCCTCGCATCGATCAAATCATCGACACCACAGCTGGACACGACTCGCCATGTTTTCTTGACGCATACTTCGGATACCATCAAATAAAGATGACAGAGTCTGACCAAGCTGCAGCTTTTATAACGCCATATGGCCCTTTTTGCTTCAACACTATGCCTTTCGGGCTCAAGAATGCCGGCGCAACCTATCAACGCATGATTCAAACATGCCTGGAAAAACAAATTGGCAAAACAGTGGAAGCATATGTGGACGACGTAGTCATAAAAACTAGACACGTCAAAACCCTAATAGATGACTTGAGGCTCACATTCGATGACCTCCGGACATACGACATCAAGTTAAATCCGGAAAAATGCGTTTTCGGTGTCCCCTCGGGGAAGCTGCTCGGCTTCATTGTTTCCAATAGAGGAATCGAAGCGAATCTAGCAAAAAATCCGAGCTCTATCACAGTTGGCTATACCAACAGACCTCAAGCACATCCAGAAGCTAGCTGGATGCGTGGCCGCTTTGAGCCGCTTTATATCCAGGGTAGGAGAAAAGGCATTGCCTCTTTAGCTCCTCCTTCGGTGCAGCGAACACTTTGTATGGACGGATGTAGCCGCGGCCGGACTCGAGGAGATGAAGACCTTATTGGCCAGTAATCCAGTCCTAACAACGCCAAATATCGGCGAACCTATGCTACTATACATAGCCGCAACACATCAAGTGGTAAGCGCAGTGCTCGTCGTCGAACAAGAGGTGAACGGATACAAATTCCCGCTTCAAAAGCCGGTTTATTACGTATCCACGGTCCTCACTCCATGCAAATCCCGATACCCACACTATCAAAAAATAGCATACGTGGTCTTGATGGCATCTCGGAAGCTAAGGCACTACTTTCAAGAGTGTTCGATTATCGTCGCCTCAGAAGTACCACTCAATGACATAATTAACAACCGCGACGCTACGGGCCGGATTGCTAAATGGGCTATCGAGCTCCTGCCGTTCGACATAATATACAAACCACGGCGAGCCATTAAGTCGCAAGTACTGGCTGACTTTGTCGCCGAATGGACAGAAGCCGATCTCCCTAAAGAGTACGGCGCATCTCTAACTGGATCATGCACTTTGACGGCTCCAAAATGCTGGCCGGACTGGGAGCAGGGGTAGTCCTGACATCTCCCACTGGGGACACGGTCCAGTACGTCCTACAAATATTATACACAGACTCCAACAATGCAGCCGAATACAAGGCTCTGTTGCATGGTCTTCGGATGGCAGTCTCCATGGGCATCCAACGCCTGGAAGTGCGCGGGGATTCGAACCTTGCAATATCACAAATAAATGGAGACTTTGATGCCAAGGATCCGAAAATGGCGGCCTATCATAATGACGTCCTCAAAATGTCAGCTCGGTTCGAGGGGCTCGAATTCCACCATGTGGCTCGAGAAAACAATCAAGCGGCGGACGTCCTCGCCCGCATCAGCGCTAAACGCGACCCTGTCCCACCTAATATATTCCTGGAAAGGCTGTTCAAGCCATCCGTAGTATAGGAAGGGGAGTCCGGCAATACCAACATGGATCCGAATACACCATCAGACACAATCGGAGGCTCTACCACCGAAATAACATTTTCGGCCCATGAAATCATGGCTATAATTGCCTCGTGGACTGAGCCTTTCTTGGCCTACCTAAATAGGCAGGAGCTCCCCGAAGACCCAAATGAAGCACACTGCATAGTCCGGCGTTCTAAAGCTTACAAAGTCCACGATGGGGAACTCTACAAGAAAAGTGCGACCGGAGTGCTCAAAAGGTGCATCTCCGAAGAGGAAGGGCGGCAACTCCTAGCTGAAATCCATGCCGGACTGGGCGGACACCATGCCGTAGCTCGAGCGCTAGTCAGCAAAGCCTTCCGTACAGGCCTCTATTGGCCAACGGCCCGAGCAGACACACAAGACCTTGTCCAACATTGTGTCGACTGCCAGCTCTTCGCCAATCAGAGTCATATGCCCCCTACCGCTCTCCAAACAATCCCCATAACCTGGCCCTTCGCGGTCTGGGGGCTGGATATGGTTGAACCTCTTAAAGGGGGAAGCCATAAGAAAAAATACTTACTGGTCATGGTGGACAAATTCACCAAATGGATCGATGCCAAACCAGTTAAAACGGCCGAATCCGGACCAGTAATAGACTTCATATCAGGGGTCGTACACCGGTACGGTGTCCCCCATAGCATCATCACTGATAATGGCTCAAATTTCACAGCCGATGAAGTGAAAACTTGGTGCGGCAAAATGGGCATTAAGCTCGACTACGCTCTCGTCTACCACCCCCAAACAAACGGCCAGGTCGAGCGTGCAAATGGTCTCATCATGAGCGGCATAAAACCCAGACTAGTGCGATCTTTAACAGAATCGGATAAGCACTGGGTAGAAGAGCTAGAGTCCGTACTCTGGGGGTTGCGGACCACACCGAATGGAACCATTGAATATACACCATTTTTTATGGTGTACAGTGCGGAAGCAGTACTACCCTGCGACATAATACATTATTCACCACACGTACGCATGTACGAAGAGAAGGAAGCCGAGTTAGATCGGCAGGATAACTTGGATGCCATGGAGGAGGAGCGCGATGTCGCAAAAGCCCATTCCGCATTTTATCAGCAGCAGGCTCGACGATATCAAAGGAGAGAAGTGCAGGCCAAAACTTACAATATTGGCGAGCTCGTTCTACGCCTACCGGAGAAGAAGAAGGACAAACTCAAATCCAAGTGGGAAGGTCCCTTCGTCATTGACAAAGTTCTCACCGGAGGAGCGTACCGTCTATGTAATGCATCCGATAACAGACTCGAGCCGAACCCATGGAACGCGGCCAGACTCCGGAGATTCTACGTCTAACGCCGAACTCAGTGTTCGTCTCCTCACCCCTCCTTTTTAATTATGCTCCACCTCTTTTTCTCTCCTTTCTCGACTCCTTTTTTTCTTCTCTCTTCACATAAAGTATTTAATACAATACAGACTACCGGATCATTCCGGCCGTACTATGTGTGTAAGCTGTACCTGGGGGCTTCCTATTCGGAAGCTAGACATAATTACTTTAAATGGCTTTTTGCCCATCACATATGCGTTCCTTTTCCATATGTGCCTTTCTTCACCATTTTATGAATCGATATGACTTAAGATGTGGCCAAGCTGGGTTGCCTGGCTCTTGTGTTATGCCCTACGTTCCCATTAATTCGGCTAGGGCATAAGGGGAGCACCTCTGCGATTGTTACTGCCAGTTAAGCCGGATGTGTACCTCAGACTGGGTGAAGCCGAAAGCTAGTTTCCATAAGAGAATATTCGATCGGTGAACAAAGGATGTATTTGTTGGTTACACACAAAAAAACCCAGAAGCTTCTTATCCTGCACCGTCGTTTGCAGTCCGGACATGTGCATCGACACATGCATTCCCAGGGAAAGGAACCCCTAATGGAACTATTCTCCCTGGAAGATGTTTCTTGCTATCCATGCAATATAACATAACTAGTTGGGTACTTGTCTGTTCAAGCACTTATGACCCCTATGCCTGGTCTCCACGCATACCCCGGTTCTTGTATAATCGAGCGGGTATTCGGACACACCCCGGACTATATGGTCCAGGGCCTGAAGCGAAAAGGTCCGCCATGACAAATGATTTCAATCCGGCTAGGGGCTATTTATGCCAATTAAATTACAAAGTCACTGAGACTGACTATACTCCTCCTCTATACCATCTAACAGGCTATCTAGCCTAGAATCTTGTTGAGAATACTTAGCGGCTAACGCTACCTGGTCATATACCAGACTCATGGGAATTTCTTGCCCATCCGGCCCCGCCGGTCCTACTTCGGCCATGTGGTTCGGGTCCAACTTGGTGTAGCGCGTCTTCACCATTGCCTAGGCCTCTCTCGCTCCTTGCCGGCATGCTGATACCTTCCACAGACGGAAGCGCCGCCGGGCTCCTTGAAGCAGGTTCGCAAGCTCCCCATGCCATTCAGCAGGAGGCTTGATGGCCACAAGGTCTGAGCAACGCCGTGCATCACCTGCTGAGCACGCTCGTGCAACTGCGAAAGTTCTTGCAGCAAATCACCTGCAGATGAGGGCATCTCCTCTTCAGGGTGACCCGTTAACATTCCTGCAGGCAAAATTTTTCTCAAAAAACTTCCTCGCTGAACTATCACACAGTTCACTTGAGCTCTTACCATAAATGCCGCGTCGAAGCTTTTTGTTCTCCTTCACGGAGTCTGCTAGTTGAGCACGAACGTCCTTTAATTCCACGTCCAAACGAATAATGGCATCTTGTAGCCTGTTCTTCTCTTGGGTCACCTGCGTAAGAACGCGCTCGCCAGCCTTTAGCTACCGTTGGAGATGCGAATCGTCACCCATTACGCCCTCCGGATTCACCCCGGGATTGTCTGCAGAATCTTCTGTTAGACCAACCGCACCAGCCATTTACTAACTAATACATCTGTGTATAATGGAGACAAATATTACCAGAGGGGGCGTTTCAGGATCCCTCTAACTTGGCCACCGCATCAGTCAACTGGGCCATGCATGCCTCCAGCTCCCGCGCCAGTTGTTCGTTCTTGTCCACAAGGACATGTGCATATATTGATCCTTCAAACAATTGTCCCAACTATTCCACGTCTCAGGGGCTACTACCATACATACTTATCAAAATTTCTTACCCGTATGTCTTTGCTATACTGGTTTGTCGCTTGGGCAAGCCCGCCTCGAGCAGCATGGACATATGCATCTGCCCAATTGAAGGCATTAAAAGCCTCTTCGGAAAAGATATTGTTCCGGAGCACGGCCCTCCGGCGCCGGTGATTCATGGCGCTCTCCACTTAGGAGTTCGTGGCCGAACACATACCCGCATCCTCCATCGGGGGGCTATGTGGTGTTGTCCCCGTGTCCTCCTCCACCCCCGAAGCCGGTTCTGGAACCCGGCTGGTGGAGGTGATTGGTGGGATCCTCGGATATAGTCCGGTTATTCCTCTTCCTGCCAGACACAAAGGGCGTTGTCATATTTCAAATTCTATAAATTGCAGGACAGGTCATTACTTTACCTCTGCAGCGGTGTGTCAACCCTCACCGCCTTCCTCTTGAGCCTGCCCAATCCGGACGCCCGTGGTTGACGAGTCCCTAGGGGCTCGGCCCTTCGCTCCGGCCGTCGCTTCTGCAAACAGAATGACGCCTCAAGGGTAAATTATAATACCCGGGGGGAGTCCTCTTCGGAGGATAGGGTTTTTTAGCCCAGCTTACACGCGATGCGGGGAGCGGTCCGGGGTAGTCGGCCGTAATGGCCACTAGGGCGCCATCCCAGCTTGCCTGATAAAATACCCCGTTGACAAGCTCCACTATGATATCTAGATCTACCTTGAGTCCCGGATCTAGGGCCCTTCCAAGTTCCTCTGGTTGCGGGGAGGTGCTGAAGATTCCCTCTACGGCCCTCCTCAGTTCCTGCTCAAAAGCATTGATGTAAGTAATCTCAGCGGAAGGACGCTAGAGTAAGTAAAGCTGGGAAAAGAATGGCAACTTACCCACTCTGTGGGGTTGTACATGGAGAATCCGTCCCGCGTTTTTATGCGGAGGAATTCCTCCTCTTCCCCTTTGTACAAATCGGACAATATCCTTGCCAAAGCAGCAGCGGAGTCCGGACCCTTACGGTCGCAGCGGGTGGCGTCGTCTTCCCCGTTGAAATGCCACATGGGCTTCCCCTGATATTGGAGCGGCTGCACTCCTCGCCTTATGCATATCGCCATGACCTCGATTATCTTCAGTCCGGATTTGGCCAGCGACTTTATCCTTTTCATCAGGAGGTCTATCTCCTTTGTGTCCTCTTCTCGAGGACCCCGGGGGCACCAGCTTAAGTGTGCCCTCGGCGGGGCGTTGCTAAACTTGGGGAGACCTATCCAGACTGGATCTGGAAGGGGAATGTCATTTATATAGAACCACTCTGAAGGCCAGTTTTCTGGTGCCTTCTTAGGAGTGCCGGACAGGTATACGGTCTCGGCAATGCGCCATACTTCGGCCGCGCCCAGGTGACATAGGGACTCTCCCTGGGTGCGGGGGACAAGGCAGAACAACTTCCTCCATAATCCGAAGTGTGGTTCGCAGCCTAAAAACAGCTCGCAAAGGGCGACATACCCCGCTATGTGCAGAATAGAGGCTGGGGTAAGATTGTGTAACTGGAGGTCGTAAAACTCCAGGAGCCCGCGAAGAAACGGGTGGATAGGAAACCCGATGCCCCTCAGCAGATGCGAGATGAGGCATATCCGCTCATCCGGAGATGGGTTAGGAGATCCCTCAGCCTGTTCCCCTCCGTCATAAGTGGCTATTCCATCTCAGACAGAGACCATGAATGCCGGTGGGATAAACCCTTGAGTTTGTAGCTTTACCAAACGGCTGTGAGGAACTGAGCACTCTCCCCAATCCCCCGACTTAGAGCAAGGGGGGCAAGCAGAAGAGCTGCGGCGTCCCGCCATGCTGGGATGGTTTTCGCGGAGCGCTCTAGGATGCTAGCTCAAGGGAGAAGATTGAGGCTTGGATCTGAGAATCCCTGTCCCTTCAAATAGACGGTTGGCCCGGCGGATCGAGGGTGGCAAATGCAAAAATGCCTCGACTCCTCGCATTCGCTCGACACATGGAGATGGTCATTACTGAGGCGCTGAAGCCAAGGAGAACAACATTGATTGGAGGCCAGACGTAATTCGTCGTAACAGGTACTTTGGAGTATTCGGAGAAGGAACCCGCCTTGCAATGCCGAAGACAATACTGCGCGCCGGACTCATCTTCATTGAAGCCCGGTTCAGGGGCTACTGAGGGAGTCCTGGATTAGGGGGTATCCGGACAGCCGAACTGTGTACAACATCCGGACTATTGAAGCGTGAAGGTACAAGACTCAAGACTTCGGCCCGTGTCCGGATGGGACTCTCCTTTGCGTGGGAGGCAAGCTTGGCGATCCGGATATTATATTTCCTTCCTTGTAACCGACTCCATGTAAACCCTATCCCTCTCCGGTGTCTATATAAACCGGAGAGGTTGGTCCTTAGAAGGCTGATCACAATTACATTCATACCATCATAGGCTAGCTCTTAGGGTTTAGCCTCTACGATCTCGTGGTAGATCTACTCTTGTACTACCCATATCATCAATATTAATCAACCAGGAAGTAGGGTTTTACCTCCATCGAGAGGGCCCGAACCTGGGTAAACATCTGTGTCCCTTGCTTCCTGTTACCATCAGCCTTGACGCACAGATCGGGACCCCCTACCCGAGATCCGCCGGTTTTGACACCGACAGCGGGGGCCCTCGCAAGGGTCTTGCTCATGAGGTGTTGATGTTGGACCGCACCGGGCCGTTGGTGGATCCACGCACTGGCCATAGGGAGACAGGTCTGGGTACCCTTGGTCCAGAACCCTGACACTCCTGTCCGTTGCCGATGATCTTGTATTGCTTCTATATGTCGATGAGCGTTTTGCACCAGATAGCCGAATCGTAAAGCATAGTGGCGTTCTTCCTACACTCCACTGTAGCGAAGGTGGAGTCAGCGGTGCCGATGAAATGTGCGAATGCTCCGGAACCTTTGATGGCCCTAAGTAATGGTAGACGAGATCCTTGTCCCGCACACATACCTGGGCGATGGCGTTCTTCTGGTCCCTGCTAGGAGATGGATGGATGGGCACAAGGTCTAGTCCTGTGAGCTTGTGCTTCTCCTCCTGTAGGTACTTCTTGAACCTGGCAAGGTAGAGCTTCACCGAGTTTGGATCATTGGTGTACATCACATTCAACATGGTGCTGCCATGGGTCTGAACGGCGAACTCAAAGGTGAACTCCTCGTTGAAGGCCATATCCAGCAGGCTCACCCCTCGGATCGCCATTGGAGTCTCTTCTCACGCAGAGTTGATGTGGCAGCTCTCGTTTTGTGGCGATTGGGGGTAGGGGGAATATTAAGATGATGGGGAGATACGAGAGCGGAGGGCTCCTTATTTACACCAGGGATCAGTGTGTAGTGGGGTATTGGGGGCAGCAACAACAGCTCATTTTTTTGATCTTGGGGAACTGCAATCGCCAATGAATATAGTGGGTATGCGGCGACAGCACTTAGTTTTTCAACTCTTGGGAACTAAAATCACGAGCAAACAGAGTGGGTATAGGCGGCATCAATTATACTACCCCTCCTCCCTCGCTCGCTATATGTTTGGAAGAACACACCTCCTTGACGCATTCAAACGCCTCCATTAAACCTTCCTGGAAGCCAAGAAACCTATTCGAGCCACACGTCCATTCATGACCGGGTAACTTTACTTAAATTTTGTTTACTTTATTTAAAATTTATTCTTAAAACAAGCAAACCTTTCGCTCGTTCTATTAGTGCCACGTGATTATTATTCTCAGGATGCACATGATCAACTCATTTGCCGCACTTCCACAATTACAATACTACCAAGTTTGAACAACTTGCTATGGTTGTTGTCCTCTGCATCATCATGCAGTGTATTCCAGCTTGCAAGATTCACAACCAACCCATAATATTCAAATAATAAGTATAACAAAGATTCTTAGACATCTCAATGATTCACATATCAGAGCCAATAGTTACTATAGAACTAAAACATTGTGAGAATGTGAAAAAATAAATATAATTGATCGATTCTTCGTGTAAGCAATTTGATTCAAGGATTTGCTGAAACATTGGAACCTGTCCTATTTATGGCCACGCAGGTCAAACATGGGTAGATAAAATGTTCTGCAACACTGGTGGCACTACCACTTCCAACTTCTGCCTTATATATTTTGAAGTAGTGTAGAGCCTCATTCTTAGTATTAACAAATACACATAGCACAATCTAGTGGAATCATCAATCAACATTATGAAATATTTATTTCCACCTTTAGTCAAGACACCATTCATCTTGCACAAATTTGAACGTATTAGCTCTAGTGGTGCCAGGTATCTCTCCTTCATATATAGCCTTGTGAGGCTTATGAGGTTGCTTAGCTTGCACACATGCATGGAACTTAGAGCCTTTGGATAAAGTGAAACTTGGGATTAAATCCATCTTGGCTAGCCGTGTCATACAACCCGAGAACTTGGCAAATGCTTTTGACCATCCCAACATCTGTAGTTGGGTATTCCTGTTAGCACAGATATAGGAAGAGCATCATTATTATAGTAGTGGCACTAGTTGAAGCAACTTTATTTTCAAAACGAGAAAAGATTGCGATATAATAGCTTTATTAAACAATACAACGTTAGCACAGTATGACAAAGCACGATCATGTGGATAAAAGGAAAGTACTGACCTATGTGAGAAGAATTTGGGAGATCAAGTTATTCTTTAGGTCCCTGTATCTTTATATGGAGGAGATTCATTGACATCTAATAACAACCTCAGTCTGGCAGTAGAGGGAGGAGCGTCGACTCATTCCAATCTTTGTTGCGCAGTTCAACTAAAATTATGGCGCCCGCCATGCCGCGAGGGAGAGAGGGATCCCGAACATCCTTGCGGTAGGCCTGATGGACTCAACTAGTTCAGTGCAATGGACTTGATTCTACCGGATACGCCTTCTACAAGTTATCTGCATTGGAAATGAAATGGTAGCTAAGACAATAGCTCTATAAATGTATTATTACTTCATTTTATCAGTGGTAGTAGCAGTGCCAAAACATGCCTCAAATTATTAGTGGCATTAAATGAAGATGTAAAGACACTTCATTCTTGCTTTCTCATGGCAGTGGCAAAACAGTAGCACAAGATCACTAGCTGGATGTAGAGTCAAAATCAACCAAAAATGAACACACCTGATCATGGGAACCATTACTGAGAGAGGGCCCCTACACCGCCTGATGGTAGGCCTCATGGACTCAGCCAATCCAGGACTCGATTCTCCCGGATACGCCTTATGGAAGTGGTGAACCTGCAGCTCCACTGAGATGATTCAATTCATGCCACCTTTTTGTATAGTTCACCTAAAACGTAGCAATGATTGCATCATGCAGCTAGCAAGAAGTACTTGGTCTCATGATCTGGTAGCTTCTTCTTTATTAGTTGCACTAAAATTGCGCAACATTAAGGTTGGTTGTTATGCTCATGCAAGCTGCAACTATAATTTTCTTATCCTTTTGTGTAGTTCCACTAAAATCAAGTGCCATTGTGGTGACGGTGGCGGCTAATCTTGCAAAGGCAAATAAACTATTGCACGAGATTACCGACAGAGTTAGTCGAAGAGGTTAGGAACTCCAATCACCCTTTGTGCAGTTGAACTATATTCGAGATATGTTACCCATGTGACATTTTAGTAGAACCACACAAGATACTCTTTAAAAAACATGTTTTGTGTAGTTCACAAAAAGGTCACAATAGCAACAAGGTGAAATGGATACCCCTATCTGCACAAAAAAAGAAAGAAAACAGTTACTGCTCAATAACGAGATATGAAACATACACGAAATGAAAAGAAGCATATTCATTATCTTCATAGCAATCACGCAAGGACAGTAGAAATTTTAAAACGGCAATATTGCTTCATATTACCAGAAGCATTATGATAAAAAATGATATTAATCAAATATGGCATTACTTTAATGGTGACATTGCTTGTTTTATCAGATACATTAGATTAACAACAGCTAAAGAGTTGGTATAAGGGCATGGCATAGTGGGGACACCAGGACATTCACCAGCGTAAATAGGCAACTTACTTATCATAATGGGTAAATGGCAGGAGAGTACCATTTCTAGAACAATTTAATTGCATCATACTACTAGAGGCATTAGATTAATTATAACGTTGGTTAGACATGTCCTTACTGTAACAATGGGATTGCTTCATTTTACAAGTGCCCTTACATTAACAACATAAAAAAGTAGGTATAAGGGCATGCGATCGTGGACGCATCAGCACCATGTACCTACAGGGATGCATAAAATGGTGATGCCAACATCCAATCAAGATCTGGGATGGTCCCAAATTTAGTTGTCTTTAGCCACCTTTTACTATGTGAGGGAATCCTAGACATACTCTCTTGAGTTGTTCCCCAGCCACCATTTTCTTTCCTTTTTTAACCACTAGCAAAAAGGCCCGTGCGTTGCAATAGAAAGAAACAACAATGCAAACTCGTGGTGGCCATGTGACCATGACGTCTCCATTGACGCCTAGCTTCCAATAACATTGTTTTCCTGGCGAATCACAATATTTTGTTGGGTCGTAGCAAATATGTCCATGAGTTGCATCAGGAAAAAAAATCACAATCCCATTCCCAACACCGCCCACACACAGCCCACAACATCTATTTCAATGCGACACCTCATCTGTCAGCGTTTATCCTATTTTCCACTATCGCCAACGGTCTAACAGGTCGTAAGGCATCTGAACATGATCAATCCCAAGGCGACGAGATTGCTCATCCATTAAACCATACTGTCACAAGAAAATGTTTATAACTTAAAAACACATTCCACTTGAGCTAGGCGTCCTCAATGAGCTACTATATGGTGTCCATGTATTGGTAAAGAATACAAAATCTCTTACAAACAATATTTTTTAACTCGGTAAAATCGTACTCCAACATTGACCTCAATAATTGGAGTAGTTGATCAGAAAAGTGAAATATTATTATTTGCTACAAAAATCGAAATTGTTAACAAATCACCTAATGAAATACACATTTCCACAAAAATCACACTCATTATTTAATATCACTCATCAAGCTTTCAATTTGCGCGTACATGCATGATTGCATGCCATTTGAGTGTGATAGGTATGAAGTCTCCCGTTGGTATTTTATAAACACCAGCTCGACTCAGGCAACACACGTATTCACATGAGGACACGACAACACAATAGCTCAGCCATGGTGATAATTTAAGCATCTCTGCTTCTTTGTGAAGGGAGGTCTGCTGTTTGATCTACTACATAAAGACGTAGAACAGGACATTGTAATGGGAAAGAGAAGATGTTCAAACGCCAATGTGTTCCATGTTAATGAAAGAAGCCTATTAGTGTCCACAGGCCGTGGGAATTTTTCGTTCATGAGAACTGCAAGTACCGACTGTTGACCTGTCAAAATTGAAACAACCATCCCGAAATCACGATCCTCAAAGACCCAATCGGATCGATACCACAATCACTAATTCCTCCAGCATGTTCGTCGCTGCTACTACAATCGTCTACTTATCCTCTAAACTCCGCCGCCCCGGCAGTGCCACCTCTGCCTCCCGATGTGATGCCTTAACCGCTGCCGCCGGGCACAAGACGGCTGGAGTGCGGATGTAGTCCGTGGAGGTGTCTTACATGCGAAATCATTGTCATCCTATGGCGCGACCTGACCGGGAAGGACAGGCGTGCGCAGTCATGGCCACAATGATGCCCAGTGCTGTATGATATCTTGTTCGACCAGTGCAGCGGCCAGCGGTGTTCATCGTGGACCGGGACCATGCAGGCATGGCACGACGGTGGACCATCTGTCGGTGAGGCGGATGGAGGGCATCTTGCTCATGGACTCGCTGCCGGTGGATAGCATGACAACAATCCGACTGTCGGCTAGGCGGAGGAGGATCATCAGGCTCCTCTACTTTCTGCCGATGATGACACAACGGGCGACATCGGTGAGTTCCTATGGCACCTTTCATTGCCGGCACGCCCGTCTGTTGCCTCCCGTCTTCGCCGAGATGATATTTATGGGAATAGGGAAGGCGGCCAGGGATATCGGTGTTTGACTCCAACTGTCCTCGTCCTCTATAGTCACGAAGAAAAAATAGTACGTGTTGGGTAACACGATAGCAGGGGAGCGACCTACGAAAAGACCGAGCCAGATAAAAGTCATGTCGTGGTTATCGGAAAATCCTATATGCCGCTCGTTGCGTCAAACTGCCGGTGCTTCGCACAGGCGAGCGACCGAGCAGCGATGCAACGGGCCGGCCCGTTTAACCGTCCAGCGCTCTCGGTTTTGGGAACCTTCTAGAGGTTCCCAGCTCGGTTTTTCGGTTTTGGGAACCTTCTAGAAGGTTCCTGAACCGGTTTTTTATTTTCCTTTCTTTTTCTATTTCTGTTTCTTTTACTTTTCTTTTTTTCTTTTTTGTCTTTCAAGTTTATGTTTTCTCTTTCAAAAAAATGTTCGCGCTTTTTCAAAAATGTTCGTGAACAAGTTTGCTCAAAAAATGTTCTTTTCATTCATAAATTTGTTCTCAAGATTCAAAAAATGTTCATGCTTTAAGAAATTGTCCAAATTTGTTCTTCGTTTCAAAATTTGTTCTCAAGATTCAAAAAATGTTCGTACTTTTAGAAAATATTTATGTTCAAATTTTGTTCTCAATTTGAAAATTTTGTTCTCTAAATTCAAAAATTGTCCGGGATTTTAATTTTTTTTTCAAAAAATGTTCTTTTCATTCATAAATATGTTCTCAAGATTCAAAAATTTTAATGCTTTAAGAAATTGTCCAAATTTGTTCTTTGTTTCAAAATTTGTTCTCAAGATTCAAAAAATGTTCGTGCTTTCAAAAATTGTTCGCGCTTCCAAATTTGTTCTCCATTTCAAAATTTGTTCTCAAGATTCAAAAAATGTTTGCACTTTACAAAATTGTTCGCGCTTCCAAATTTGTTATTCGTTTCAAGTTTGTTCTCAAGATTCAAAAAATGTTTGTCAATTAGAAAAATTTTCAGGGAATTTTATAAAATTTCTTGTTTTGAAAATTTGTTCGTAATTTTGAAAAAATGTCGAGTTTTCAAAATAGGTTCTCTGTTTCTTTTTGGTTTTTCCTTTACTTTTTTGTTGTTATTTTTCATGTTTCTTTTGTTTGAAATTTTCAAATATTTGTTCTCAATATTAACAAATGTTCTCATGTTCAAAATTTGAAAAAATGTTTCATGTTTCAGAAAATGTTCTGGAATTTTAAAATGTACTTGTTTACAATTTCAGAAAATGTCCAGTAATTTTAAAAAATGTTATAGGTTTCAAAATATATTCACAATTTCAAATAAATATTTCATGGATTTCAAATAAATATTTCATGTCCGTATCAGTACATTGTTCTTAATAGGCTGCGATGCTTATATGTCACCAATGTTTGATTGGATTGTTGGCTATTGTTGCGCCCCCAATAGCGTGAGATCCAGGGTTCGATTCCTAGTAAGAGCGCACATTTTCGCATTTTGTATTTTTTCAATTACGCGATACACTGCACCGACTGGGCCGGCCCAGGTTAGACTCCTTCTGTGTGTTTGCTCGACTCCTTGCCGCAACGAGCGGCGTATAGGAGCCCCCGTGGTTATCTCCAATTCATCGTTCATCTAGCTTCAACTGGACGTGGCCTCGTGGGCCAGGCTTAGTTAGAAAAAAAGAATCAAATTTGGCATATAACTTGACTGGATGACTTGCATGGGCGAGGTGGACGGACGATACAGACTGCGGGTTTAATAAAGAAAAAAACATAAAGACATTTTTACAAAAAGTCCACGACGGTGTACCTGACGGAAGAAACACTACTGCAGGATGCTGCTAATGCGACACTACGATCAGAGACCCTTTGACAAAACTGTGTGCGATGCATTAATCACAAAACGAGGATGTAAGAAACCGTCAAAAAAGATGCAAAACGTTTGCGATGGCGGAGACATTAAACACAATTCAAATTTTAGTTACGTGTGCGATGCGGGGCATATGGTTGATCCATACGAAGTGTTTGTAGTTAGACAGAACAATAGAAATGGGCAGCCATATCAATGTGTGTGCGATATACGACATACAGTTTGCTCCGATGAACTATTTTCTATTAGGGAATGCAACAGAAATGGTCAGCCAGATCATGGTGTGTGTGATATACGGCATACGGTTCACTTGGACGAACTGTTTCCGATTAGGGAAGGGAACAAAAATGGTACAACTTAACAAGATGTGTGTGATATACGGCATACGGTTCACTTGGACGAACTGTTTCCGACTAGGGAAGGGAACAAAAATGGTACAACTTAACAAGATGTGTTTGATATGCGGCATACAGTTCACATGGATAAACTGTTTGGGATGAGCCAAAATAACACAAACGATTGGTGTAAAAAAGATGTGTCTGATATGCAGCAAACAACCTACTCGGTTACTATAGTTAGTTCGTGTGCGATTCTGTTTGTACAAAATCTTTGAAAAATGCAAACTAGTTGCTTGCGGTGGCTAGGAGTATCGCACACGATGCGTCTGCAAGTACTCGTGTGCGATGATTAGTAGGTTACACATACGTTTCCCTATGTTAACACGTGTGTGATAAATAACACGTGGCAACCCATACGATATTTGGGTTGTGTGTGTGTTCTACTTAGTCTTCCCGCGCTCCAACGAATGCTTCCCGCGCTCCCACGGGTGAACTGTAAAATCCACGCCTCTTCCCTCATCGGTTTCCCGTACCAGCTAATGGCTTGCTGCATATAACCCAAGCGACAAGGCACCGTTGTGACACTCTGCGCAGATCTAGTCCTCACCCATCTACCATTAGTTATTCCAAGCATGCTAGGCAATGACCAAAGCTTCGACGTCGACCCCTACCTGCCTTACATCTTCGACGAGGAGAACGAGCCGGAGTAGGTCGGGGAGCAAGAGCTTCATCGGTCGATGCAGGCACCATGGTACATTGACAATGATATCAACGTGATAGTCCTTGGGCGCACAATCGACATATTGTAGAGGAAGTGTGATGAGCAGTTTGCCATCCACCATGCAAAAGATCCAGAACTACTCGGTGGCAGATCGACGACCCACCTGAAGAGCTGCCGTCACCAGTGCTCATCGAGAGGCTGATGCCTCACAAGGAATGGGCAGAGGACCTCTGCGATTCAGTTAAGACACAGCCAGGCTGCGGCTTCATCACTGCCCGCGACGGCCGTGTCAACCTCGATCCCCATGATGTGGTGCCCAGGCTCGCGCACATCCTTGGCGGAGTTGACGTCCCCGACAAAGTAGAACATCGCCAACGTGATATCTTGAGGATGCAGGTGATGGACGGAATTTGGTACCATGCCAGAGACATGGAAATGGAGCGGTTCCGTGGAGATATCGTACACACGATTGCACGTTGTCAAACTCTTCTGGAAGAGGCCCAGCAGCCCCAAGAGCCTCCCAGCGCCATTAGCTCCGTAGGCGGACGCGGTCGAGACACTTGGAATGAACGGCCGCAAGGGTGCCATGCTGTTCATGGAGTCTGAGAAGACCATCATCTGAAGGCCGCCAGCTCAGCCTTTTAGCCTATATTTTATTATAATTGTATGCATATGTAGGTCTTGAGTGTTTTCGGCATTGCCGCATGTGGTATTTTAAATTATCTTGAATATGTAAGACAATTATTAACCGTTGCCATTGTAAATTTGCCTCAACGGCGAGCAGATTGTGCGTAGGGATGCGAGAGCGGAGCGTGCCGCGACCGCCTCAATGGTGAGCAAAACACACGGATGGACGCGAGCAGAGCACCCCGCGGCCGCCTCAAGGACAAGCAGAACGCGCCACGGCCGCCTCGACAGAGAGCAACGATGTGGTAAACCTTCTGGCGCCCCGCGGGAGGCGCGACGGCGCATCCATCGGACGCGATGGTGATATCTTGACCATGTGAGATAGTGGGCAGACACGTACAAGTACATTTGTGAATGCGGGCCCACGTTTCGGGCTTCCGATGCATGGCATACGGTTGATCCATAAGAACTGTTTGCGATGAGCCAGAACAACATAAACGGGCTTTGTAGGCCTAGAACCATCAATAAATCTTGACCTTGTTTCCCGTGACATTGCAGATTACAACACAACAAGTAATTGCAAATCTATTCACACCGATCAAACTGATACGTCTCCGTCGTATCTATAATTATTGATTGTTCCATGCCAATATTATTCAACTTTCATATACTTTTGGCAACTTTTTATAGTATTTTCGGGACTAACATATTGATCCAGTGCCCACTGCCAATTCCTGTCTATTGCATGTTTTATGTTTCACAGAAACCCCATATCAAACGGAGTCCAAACGGGATAAAAATGGACGGAAAATTATTTTCGAATATTTGTGATTTTTGGGAAGTAAAATCAACGCGAGACGGTGCCCAAGGTGGCCACAAGACAGGGGCCCACGCCCACTCCAGGTGGGCGCACCCCCACCCTCGTGGGCCCCTCGTAAGGCGGTTGATGCCCTTCTTTGGCCGCAAGAAAGCTAATTTTTGGAAAAAGATCTGGGCGAAGGTTTCAATCCAATCTAAGTTACGGATCTCCGGATATAAAATAAACGGTGCCAGGGCAGAATCCCAGAACGCAGAAATGGAGAGAGACAGAGAGATAGATCCAATCTCGGAGGGGCCCTCGCCCCTCCCACGCCATGGGATCCAAGGACCAGAGGGGAAACCGTTCTCCCATCTAGGGAGAAGGTCAAGGAAGAAGAAGAAGAAGGGGGGCTCTCTCCCCCTTGCTTTCGGTGGCGCCGGAGCGCTGCCGGGGGCCATCATCATCATCGCGATCTTCACGAACACCTCCATCATCTTCACCAACATATCCATCACCTTCCCCCATCTATATTCAGCGGTCCACTCTCCCGCAACCCGCTGTACCCTCTACTTGAACATGGTGCTTTATGCTTCATATTATTATCCAATGATGTGTTGCCATCCTATGATGTCTGAGTAGATTTCCGTTCTCCTATCAGTGATTGATGAATTGCTATGATTGGTTTGAGTTGCATGTTTTATTATTGGTGCTGTCCTATTGTTCCCTCCATGTCGCGCAAGCATGAGGGATCCCCGCTGTAGGGTTTGCAATATGTTCATGATTTGCTTATGGTGGGTGGCGTCAGTGACAGAAGCACAGACCCGAGTAAGTAGGTTGTTTGCGTATGGGATAAAGTGGACTTGATAATTTAATGCTATGGTTGGGTTTTACCTTAATGATCTTTAGTAGTTGCGGATGCTTGCTAGAGTTCCAATCATAAGTGCATATGATCAAAGAAGATAAAGTATGTTAGCTTATGCCTCTCCCTCCAATAGAGTTGCAATAGTGATTACCCATCTAGTAACGTAGTCAATTTCTTAGGGACAATTTCACAACTCCTACCACCACTTTTCCACACTCGCTATATTTACTTTATTGCTTCTTTATCTAAACAGCCCCTAGCTTTTATTTACGTGTTTTCTACTATCTTGCAAACCTATCCTATCACACCTACAAAGTACTTCTAGTTTCATACTTGTTCTAGGTAAAGTGAACACTAAGCGTGCGTAGAGTCGTATTAGTGGCAGATAGGACTTAAGAGAATATTTGTTCTACCTTTAGCTCCTCGTTGGGTTCGACACTCTTACTTATCGAAAGAGGCTACAATTGATCTCGTATACTTGCGGGCTATCACAAACTAATATGTGTTCACACTTAGCACCAGGCTATAAAAACTACCAACTCGAAAATTACTTCACAGTGCCTCTCCTCGTCACCCACAAAACTGGTCTTTCCTGTCAAGTCATTCCACCATGACCGGTAGGAAGAGTTTCAGGTGGACATATAACAAGGCAGCAAAGACCAAGGCCGAGGAAGCACTAGAGAGGTCCTGACGCCAAGCGGCAGTCGCAGCAGAGATGTCCCGGCACCCTACGGAGCCCTTAAACGAGCTCTCATGGGCACATGAGGGCTCTTACAAGCGCACTCGCCGCGTTGGCGATCGCGACGAGCTCGCATTGCTGAAGTCCTTGGCCGGCAACGACGACATTCTCGCTGGCCTCATTAAGCAGCAGGAGCTGGTCGACGGCTTGATGAAGCTTCTCGAGATCAGTGATTCCTCGGTTGAGAAGTTGACTGGCCTCATCGAGCAAATCATGGGTGACAACGTGAAGCTTCTCAAGGCGCTCACCAAGAAGGAGGAGGAGGCCGCCAGCTGGAAGATGCTACATGAGCAGAGCAGTACTTCGGGGACGATGCTGACAATGATCGTCGAGGAACTAATGGGTAACTTGAGGAAGCTCCGGATCGAGCGAGAGCAGGAGCTAGAGGAATCGGTGGATGCTTTCAAGCAAAGTCATGAGGAATTGAAGAAGGAGCTGGAGGATGACGTTGCCCGGCAATCCATCGAGGAGTAGAGACAATAGCGATCCAGATCATTGTCTGTGATTTCTTTCTTCTCTTTCCCCCATGTATTCCGGGCTTTGCCGCATGTGGCATTTTAAATTAACTGGAATATGTAAGACAATTATTATCCGCGCGATTGTAAATTTGTCGTTGTATTATCCGTTGCCATTTTATTTATCGTCGTATTATCCATTGCCCTATGTGGCATTTTAAATTAGGCCGGAATACGAGTTGAAAACACGAACAAAGCAAATGCTAATATTGAGTGGGGCCATGGGATCACAAGCAAACACCCTCCGTCTAGGTACTTTAATTAACCTCGTGTTAAACAAGTCAAAGAGCTCTCTTCCCGGTGAACATGGGAGGTGGACAGGATGAACGCGTCCTGTCGAGCATGTGGGGCGGACTGCTCGCACGTGTCCCGTCGAGCCTGCACGGTGGACTTCTCGCGCTCGTCCTGTCTAATCAAACAGCAGCACGCACGCCAACGAGTATGGTTAAATTTTGGCACAAAATACAAATGCAACGCCCCCGATTCAATCGTACACTAATCATGCACGCAAACGTGTACGATCAAGATCAGGGACTCACGGGAAGATATCACAACACAACTCTAAAAACATAATTAAGTCATACAAGCAACATATTACAAGCCAGGGGCCTCGAGGGCTCGAATACAAGTGCTCGATCATAGACGAGTCAGCGGAAGCAACAATATCTGAGTACAGACATAAGTTAAACAAGTTGCCATAAGATGGCTAGCACAAACTGGGATACAGATCGAAAGAGGCGCAGGCCTCCTTCCTGGGATCCTCCTAAACTACTCTTGGTCGTCGTCAGCGGGCTGCACTTAGTAGTAGGCACCTCCAGCGTAGTAGGAGTCATCATCGACGGTGGTGTCTGGCTCCTGGACTCCAGACTCTAGTTGCGACAACTAGAAAGAAAGGAAAGGGGGGAAAAGGGGGAAGAAAGCAACCGTGAGTACTCATCCAAAGTACTCGCAAGCAAGGATCTACACTACATATGCATGGGTATATGTGTAAAGGGCCATATCGGTGGACTGAACTGTAGAATGCCAGAATAAGAGGGGGATAGCTAGTCCTGTCGAAGACTACGCTTCTGGCAGCCTCCATCTTGTAGCATGTAGAAGAGAGTAGATTGAAGTCCTCCAAGTAGCATCGCATAGATTAATCCTACCCGGCGATCCTCCCCTCGTCGCCCTGTGGAAAAGCGATCACCGGGTTGTCTGTGGAACTTGTCTGGGTGTGTTTTATTAAGTATCCGGTTCTAGTTGTCATAAGCTCAAGGTACAACTCTGGGTCGTCCTTTTACCGAGGGACACGACTATTCGAATAGATTAACTTCCCTGTAGGGGTGCACCACATAACCCAACACGCTCGATCCCATTTGGCCGGACACACTTTCCTGGGTCATGCCCGACCTTGGAAGATCAACACGTTGCAACCCCACCTAGGCCTAACAGAGAGGTCAGCACGCCGATCTAACTCCTATGGCGCAGGGGTCTGGGCCCATCGCCCATTGCACACCTGCACGTTGCATGGGCGGCCGAAAGCAGAACTAGCCCCCTTAATACAAGAGCAGGCTTACGTTCCAATCCGGCGCACGCCGCTCAGTCGCTGACGTCTAGAAGGCTTCGGCTGATACCACGACGTCGAGTGCCCATATCTTTCCCACGTAGTTGGTTAGTGCGTATAGGCCAGTGGCCAGACTCAGATCAAATACCAAGATCTCATTAAGCGTGTTATTATGAAGCAACCGCGAACGCCGACCAGGGCCAGGCCCACCTCTCGCCTCGGTGGACTCAACCTGCACTGTCGCTCCGCCACAAAGATCCACACAGAGGCCCGTCGGGACAAAGGTCTTTTCAGCCCCCAATCCCTGAATCACTCGCGGGTACTCTTCGAGTGGACCCGACTTTAGTCACCATCTGTAGTATGTATATATGTATAGTATATACCCGTGATCACCTCCCGAGTGATCATGGCCCAATAGTATAGCAAGGCAGACTGACAAGAATGTAGGGCCAATGGTGATAAACTAGCATCCTATACTAAGCATTTAGGATTGCGGGTAAGGTATCAATGACTTTAGCAACAATGACAGGCTATGCAACAGAATAGGAGTAACCAAACAGTAACATGCTACACTACTCTAATGCAAGCATTATAGAGAAGAATAGGCGATATCTGGTGATCAAGGGGGGGGGGGCTTGCCTGGTTGCTCTGGCAAGAAGGAGGGGTCGTCAACACCGTAGTCGTACTTGGTAGCAGCGGCGTCGGTCTCGGGGTCTACCGGAGAAGAAGAGGGGGAAGAAACAGTAAATACATTGCAAACACATGCATGACAAAGCAAACAACGGTGCCAGGTGTGCGCTAACGCAGTACTAGGTGATACCGGCAAAGGAGGGAAACATCCTGGAAAGTATTCCCGGTGTTTCGCGTTTTCGGATAGATGAACCGGAGGGGAAGGTTGCGTGTTTGCTATGCTAGGGATGTGTGGCGGACGAACGGGCTGCATATCCGGATTCGTCTCGTCGTTCTGAGCAACATTCATGTAGAAAGTATTTTCATCTGAGCTACGGTTTATTTTATATTAATTTTAAAAGGATTTTATCATTTCTAGAATTAACAGAATTAGTTTAATCCTCTAATGCATTTATGACGTCAGCGGTCAACTCTGGCTATTGACCTGGTCAACCTGACATGTGGGTCCCGCATGTCATACTCTATTTATTCTAATTAGGATTTAACTAATCTAATTACTGTTTAATTAATTAACAATAGTTAATTAGGTGAACTAAACATGATTGGTTAAGTTAATTAATTTAGTTAATTAATTAATTAATTAATTATTATTATTATTATTATATTCTTTTTTTTATTCTTTTCGTTCTAATCTGGGGCTGGCCCCACTGGTCAGGGACCCAGCCCAACCGGGGCGAGCAAACGGGAAACGGGCGTAGTTGAGCGCCCGATTGGGCGTAGCGGGGCGAGGCCGTGGCCACGGCGGGGCAACGGGAAAGTAGCGGGGCGGTGGACGAGCAGCAGGGGGAGGCAACAGCGACCGGCGTGAAGGGCGCCGCGGGCGGAGTGAAGTAGAGGCCTCGGCGCATGGTGTCAAAGAGCGGAGAGGAGAGGAGGAGGCGCGGAGCGCGGACGCGGGGTGAAGGCCGCGGTCGCCGCGAGCGCGCGTGCGCGAGGGCTCGTGCTAGCGGGGGGGGGGAAGCGTACGGTGCGGTGGCGGGGGTGAGCACCGACGTGAGGGCACGGGGAGCAGGAGGACTGGGGTCCTCACTAGCGTTGTGGGGAAAATGGCAGCGGTTGTCGAGGAGGAGGACGGGGATGCGGTCGACGACGAAGAGGATGGCGAGGCGGCGATCCGGGCGACGAAGGTTCGGTGAGGTGGTGGTGGTGGTGGTGATGATGGGCGATGGCGTTGGGTCGGTGACGTGGTGAGGCTGCGGCTTCAGGCGGGCGTCGCACGAGGGAGAGTAGAGGCGAGGAGTCCGAGAGGGCGGCGCCGGCGCCGGCTGGCGGCGGCCTTAGCGGAGCCGCGGCTTGTGTCGGGCGCAGGCGTATGGGATTGAACAGGGCGCCCCTCCCCTGTTCGTTCGTCAGGGCGTGCGTGTGTCGTGGGTGACGGCGCGCTGGAGGGGCGAGGGAGTGATGGGGATCGATCTAGGGTTTGCCATGATGGGGGGCTTAAGCAGGTGTGAGGGGCCGGCTGGGCCAGTGAGCTGGCCGGCTGGGCCGTTGGCCCAGTTGGCCAGGGAGCCTTTTTTTGTATTTTAGTTTTCTATTCTTTTATGTATTTTATTTCTTTTTTTTGTTTTATTTTGTTCCTCATTGCATTTTAGTTTTGTAAAGTACAAAAATGATCCCTAAATTAGTAATAGGAATTATACCACTGCCACAATTAACTTGGCACCTAAATATAATAGTTTGTAATTGCTTATCATTTTAAAAGCATTTAAATAATTGTTTTTGCTACTGTTTAAATCATTTTAGAGTATTTGAACATTTCATAAAAGTGTGGTTCCTCCGCCATCATTACCTATGCATCATTTGCTCACTCTGAACATTTTAGTTTTAATATTTGAAAACTTTTATCGTTTAACTTTATTTTAAATTTGAATTCAAACGGGACTTGATTCACCGCGAGACTAACAACGGTAACCGTGGAGACGTGGCATCATTAGTAGAGGGTTACTGTAGCTTAACTATCCGGGCATCACAATTCTCCTCCACTACAAGAAATCTCGGCCCAAGATTTAACGGGGAAGTAAGGGGGAAGGGATTTGGTTACGGAATTCTAACGAGTCTTCTCGGTCTTGGTTGCTCTTCTCGAGGAGGTCGATCCATTACGTTCATGCTTTTTTTTCTCTCTCTCTTTTTTTGGCTCCAGGTCATCATGATGAAGTCGGCATCCTTTCTTCGGGAACTCCATCGTACTTACAAAAGAATAAAGGGTGGGTATATTCCGGGAGAACGGACCTCTGCAAGGTTGACCATCTGGTAGCTAACATCGGGGTAGGTGGCGGAAAGTAACTCTCGAACTGAAACTTAAGAAAATATCGAGAGTAAGTAAGCAGGTACCATGAGAAGTGTCAAGCGGGTAGGCAATCGTTCGATGCCTAAACAAAGTGTGAAAGGGTTCTAGAGCAACGAGAATAAGTATTGCGTCTAATACCAGAATAGAGCACTAGGAAAGTGGCCCGTGAATTAAATATGAAGCCAAGCGTGAGGAATAACTAATAGAAATAGGGTTGTACAGGAGAGTCAAGTTTCGATCCTATGGAACTGTGGGTTATGGGCCCACCATGCGGTTAAAATAGAAAGGGGGGCAGGCATCTTGCACGGTCACGATAGCAAGGCATGTCAGAGGCTAGCCTGTCAGTTATGTCGGCAACAACATCGATACCAAGGGCTAGGGACGGAGAGAACCATTTTCCTGCTCGTTGAATGAGGCGGACCAATAGGCAAAGTTCTCGTCCATCGGTGGTTACCGAGATGCTATCAACAATGGTAACAGGGTCTTACTGACAGAGTTGTACAACGAGGTGCTTACTAAGCAGGGAATTATCACTGCTCAGTTAAGTCAGATTACAAGAAAGCTTAAACAAGACAATGGAAAGGAAAATGCGATTATCAGGTTTAAACAGAACAATGGAAATGAAAATGTGTATACACACATATTTCGGGGGTATATCCTTCCCAAGGACAAGCGGAGCATGATATCCATGACAGGATAGGAAGTAGAAAACCATTTAGGTAAGGGGGGAGGAATCTCATGATATTACCCATACAACGGTGTTAGGATAAATGATAAAGAAAATTTAGCATTGTGCTTCAAATGCTCTTATTGAAAATCGGATTACCACAAACATGCTTCAAGATAGCATTGACATGGTCATCAATTAAGGTTCAGAATTTGGATGCACAAAGGATCCATCAGGAACAACTTGTAGAATAAGTTTTACAATTTCCTCATGGAAGAATGGATAACCTTGCTGAAAAGGAAACCATAACAATAGTCCTCCAATCAGGTGTGCTAGGCATGACATCACCTTACCGGGTCATATAAGAGCAACATTATAACTCTTGGATATATGTTCCAACCATCATATCTGACCGAGATTCAGATCTGATTGGTGTCAGGATACCTCAGACTCAGGATGTCTGAGAAGAAAGGTACAACACAAATTGACGGAATGACATTGTAAGATTCTCGGGAATGAACTACGGAAGCGAGTTCCAAAACAAGAGTTCATCAGTAAACCAAGGAGAGGATGAGGGGGTGGCCGATGGACTCAGCAACAATTCCTCAAGATTTCCAAAAAGATGGATTTCCACAATCATGCGAACAAGGAGATAACATTTGTCAGATCAAATGATATAATGATGTATGCTCGAGGAAAACATACATAATTAAACAATGGCTGAAAAGAGCACCCGAAACATGGGCTTAGGTAGTACGATCAATGTTAGAATGATGATTCGATAACCAATGGTCTAAGAATGAAACATCGACCATTAACTTCAAAGCAATAGGGTTGCTAGAAGTTTTTAAGTCGCACATCATAGTTCAATTGTTGGTTCTCCGGTTAGAAACAACACGGGGACCAAGGAATGAACGGATATGGCAAGAAGGATCACCTGTATCAATAATTCTTAAGAGGTTGTGAAATTCTCACGACATTCTTGACATAAATGATGGTAATACTCCAAGGTAAAGAAGAAGAAATGCTGGATAGCAAGGATCTCAAGGTATAACACAAAACACGAACAAGTTTGTGTTGAACGGAAGGCAATAAAGTGGTCGATGATAAAACAAATCATCGAGGGCAAGGATGGTATTTCTCATCATGAATTCAATTGATATCCTTGAGGAGCTCGGAATGTTGATGATGATCATGGCACATTTGTCGAGAGGTTTCATGAAGATATAATCGCCCATCGATGACATCAAGCAAAAGGAAGGATGGAGCGAAAAGTTATTGAAACCACAGATACGACACAAACTCAGAATCAAGCTTGTTGTTCAAGGCGAAATGATATGACGAGGAAAGTCGACGTAAGCTTAGCTCATCGTCGAAAATTGTGCTTCGGAAAGAAGGACCAGATAACACAGTTAAAAAGTTGCACGATAATAATATAGCCGATCAGGCTAGGAATGACTTGAAGGGTTATTGAATCGGAGTGCGGAATCGACTCACTTAACGGTGTTCTCGAGTGACTAATAACTCAGAACCCGAGGGAAATTGGAATTGGCGAGAATAATAGTTGATGAAGAACTCATAAGAAGTTATGTAGTTCCGTGGTATTCTTGAGATACCAAAGTGTAATTCTCGACGGTAGATCAAAGTAAGGGTTGGACAGGTGCAATGATCTGCAGAAGACAAGTACTTCAACTTGTCTGAGAAATGGTATTTAAAAGGAGAACATGGCCGGAACAAGGATTGCAAAATGCCAGATCCCAGATATAAGATAAACTTATACCAAGGAAATATTTATTTGAAGAGAAGCTTTAATGATACGATCTACATCGTTTCCATGGGCATGAACACAAAGTTCAAGGTCGACTCCCACTTCTCCAATGTGAGACCATTCATTCAATGCTCTAATAAAAATGATTTCAGTGTGAAAACCTACCGGGTGAATTACTAGAGGAGTATGACCTGTGAGAAGTTTCCGGGTCACACAGATTAAGGAAGGCATAAGGTTCAACCCATCGGGATATCTTAGAAACATATACCACAAGTTCCAAGAGTAAATATCACCAGCTCGAAAGCAGAGCATGGTTGGCCAATTCAAAGAATAGGATTTACTAATGGCATTATGTATCAGGGAAGAATTCACAAAGCGATTAAATATGAAGGACATTGCCGAATAATAATCAAACAAAGGATTTGACGGTCGATAGCGGGAGATGATGTGAGCATCGGCACACAACCAGTTTAAGAAAGAATGCAAGGGCATCATATTATAGATCATCTGAATGATTCGATGCTTAGATATCAAAGGAATTATGATTTCCAAATCGAAGGATCAGAAGAGGATGCTCTGATCACGGGTGGATAAGTTCAATAGACCTAAGGGTACAATTGACGACAAATAGATTGGTCGAGAACAAGCTCATGTTTAAAATGACGTCTGAGCCGGAAAGATAATCTAAAAGGATCAACTGATGATTGCGTGCATTCGCACTTAGGTTGAATCAATAGGATCAAAATGACGGTGCCTAAGGATACTAACGAATATTGCCAGACATATGGAAATAATCCATAATGCAAGTAGATAAGTATTGCGGAGCAATAAGCTACTAAGGATTTTTGGAGGATCAAATAGTATTTCAAAGACCAATGTGAAACACATGAACAACTGGGGATGAACAGATACTCGATAAGGGCGAGAAATTATCCATAGGGGTATTTAGGTGGCAAGGAACTGCAAGGCAGTAGGCACAAAATATTCTCGGAACAATAGAAAGGATTTCAGGGTATCTTGTAATAACAAGATCAACTCGGAATAAAAGTAAGAACGGCAAGTATATGTATTTATCCATAGGGATATTTCGGTGGTAGGGAATTGCAAAAGCAACGGGCACAAAGTCTCAAAAGAGTATCGGAGAGTAACTTCGAAATCTTCTGGCGCAGCCGGTGATCAACTGGACTAAAGGGGCTCTCTGGAAGAAAGTGTTTTCGAGAACCTAAAGTTAGATTTTAGAAAATCATGTAACCCGAATAGAAGAGAGATTAGAATCCCAGAGTATAGACGAGGAATAAAAGATCCTAATACCACCCAATGGCGACGTGGGCCCATGGGCCACACAACCATCTTAGTAAAACAATTTTGTAATATCTAGACTCGACTTCGGGCAAGGAGTGTGGAAGGGGGATTCCTACAGGCAGTCGGCTCTGATACCAACTTGCAACACCCCCGATTCAATCGTACACTAATCATGCACGCAAACGTGTACGATCAAGATCAGGGACTCACGGGAAGATATCACAACACAACTCTAAAAACATAATTAAGTCATACAAGCAACATATTACAAGCCAGGGGCCTTGAGGGCTCGAATACAAGTGCTCGATCATAGACGAGTCAGCGGAAGCAACAATATCTGAGTACAGACATAAGTTAAACAAGTTGCCATAAGATGGGTAGCACGAACTGGGATATGGATCGAAAGAGGCACAGGCCTCCTGCCTGGGATCCTCCTAAACTACTCTTGGTCATCGTCAGCGGGCTGCACTTAGTAGTAGGCACCTCCAGCGTAGTAGGAGTCATCGTCGACGGTGGCGTCTGGCTCCTGGACTCCAGCCTCTGGTTGCAACAACCAGAAAGAAAGGAAAGGGGGGGAGGGGGAAGAAAGCAACCGTGAGTACTCATCCAAAGTACTCGCAAGCAAGGATCTACACTACATATGCATGGGTATATGTGTCAAGGGCCATATCGGTGGACTGAACTGCAGAATGCCAGAATAAGAGGGGGATAGCTAGTCCTGTCAAAGACTACGCTTCTGGCAGCCTCCGTCTTGCAGCATGTAGAAGAGAGTAGATTGAAGTCCTCCAAGTAGCATCGCATAGCATAATCCTACCCGGCGATCCTCCCCTCGTCGCCCTGTGGAAAAGCGATCACCGGGTTGTCTGTGGAACTTGTCTGGGTGTGTTTTATTAAGTATCCGGTTCTAGTTGTCATAAGGTCAAGGTACAACTCTGGGTCGTCCTTTTACCGAGGGACACGACTATTCGAATAGATTAACTTCCCTGCAGGGGTGCACCACATAACCCAACACGCTCGATCCCATTTGGCCGGACACACTTTCCTGGGTCATGCCCGGCCTCGGAAGATCAACACGTCGCAGCCCCACCTAGGCCTAACAGAGAGGTCAGCATGCCGGTCTAACTCCTATGGCGTAGGGGTCTGGGCCCATCGCCCATTTCACACCTGCACGTTGCGTGGGCGGCCGAAAGCAGAACTAGCCCCCTTAATACAAGAGCAGGCTTACGTTCCAATCCAGCGTGCGTCGCTCAGTCGCTGATGTCTAGAAGGCTTCGGCTGATACCACGACGTCGAGTGCCCATATCTTTCCCACGTAGTTGGTTAGTGCGTATAGGCCAGTGGCCAGACTCAGATCAAATACCAAGATCTCATTAAGCGTGTTATTATGAAGCAACCGCGGACGCCGACCAGGGCCAGGCCCACCTCTCGCCTAGGTGGTCTCAACCTGCACTGTCGCTCCGCCACAAAGATCCACATAGAGGCCCGTCGGGACAAAGGTCCTTTCAGCCCCCAATCCGTGAATCACTCGCGGGTACTCTTCGAGCGGACCCGACTTTAGTCACCATCTGTAGTATGTATATATGTATAGTATATACCCGTGATCACCTCCCGAGTGATCATGGCCCAATAGTATAGCAAGGCAGACTGACAAGAATGTAGGGCCAATGGTGATAAACTAGCATCCTATACTAAGCATTTAGGATTGCGGGTAAGGTATCAATGACTGTAGCAACAATGACAGGCTATGCAATAGAATAGGAGTAACCGAACAGTAACATGCTACACTACTCTAATGCAAGCAGTATAGAGAAGAATAGGCGATATCTTGTGATCAAGGGGGGGCTTGCCTAGGTGCTCTGGCAAGAAGGAGGGGTCGTCAACACCGTAGTCGTACTGGGTAGCAGCGGCGTCAGTCTCGGGGTCTACCGGAGAAGAAGAGGGGGAAGAAACAGTAAATACATTGCAAACAGATGCATGACAAAGCAAAACAGCGATGCCAAGTGTGCGCTAACGCAGTACTAGGTGATACCGGCAAAGGAGGGAAACATCCGGGAAAGTATTCCCGGTGTTTCGCGTTTTCGGATAGATGAACCGGAGGGGAAGTGTCGGTGTCAAAACCGGCGGATCTCGGGTAGGGGGTCCCGAACTGTGCGTCTAGGCGGATGGTAACAGGAGACAAGGGACACGATGTTTTACCCAGGTTCGGGCCCTCTTGATGGAGGTAAAACCCTACGTCCTGCTTGATTAATATTGATGATGTGAGTTACAAGAGTGGATCTACCACGAGATCAAGGAGTCTAAACCCTAGGAGCTAGCCTATGGTATGATTGTTGTTCGTCCTATGGACTAAAGCCATCCGGTTTATATAGACACCAGAGAGGGCTAGGGTTACACAGAGTCGGTTACAATGGTAGGAGATCTACATATCCGTATCGCCAAGCTTGCCTTCCAAGCCAAGGAAAGTCCCATCCGGACACGGGACAAAGTCTTCAATCTTGTATCTTCATAGTCTTGGAGTCCGGCCGATGATGATAGTTCGGCTATCCGGACACCCCCTAGTCCAGGACTCCCTCAGTAGCCCCTGAGCCAGGCTTCAATGACGACGAGTCCGGCGCGCATATTGTCTTCGGCATTGCAAGGCGGGTTCCTCCTCCAAATAATTTTTACAAGATTGTGAACACCAGGATAGTGTCCGGCTCTGCAAAAATAAATTCCACGCACCACCGTAGGGAGAATAATATTACACCAGTTCAATCTGCTGACGCGTTTTGTGGCGTGACATCACACCACTACCAAGCCTTTACTTGAATTGTTTTTATTGTACCACCTCAGCGCGTTTAGCGAAGCGGTTTCCTTGGCACGTCTTGTCAAAGCAGAGATCGTGTTCCCCTTATTTCGGGATTCCCATCAATACGGACATGGGTAACCCAACCGCGCCATTGATTGCGGCGCTTGGGAGATAAGCGAGTTTTACCAGGCCGGTGGGGACACATGTTTTTGTCCGCCCATATAAGGGGATAAAGATCCAACCCTTTCACCTGTGCCTTCTTCCTCCTTGGCTTATCCATCTCCACGAACTCAAGCTCCAGCGCCAAAGTCCGCACTTCTCACCTCAACCTTCTCCAACTATATCCGGAGCGGGAGGCAAGTGGATGGCCTCCTCCGTCACGGAGGGGCAGATCCAGAAGCTGCGCGACACCGGATATTTGCCCAGCAACATCGCGCACCGGCTCCCCGATGAGGGTGAGCTCATCCCCACCCCCAGGCCCCATGAGAGGGTAGTATTTCTTCCCCATTTCCTCCGTGGACTGGGCTTCCCACTTCATCCGTTCGTCCGGGGGCTCATGTTCTACTACGGCCTGGATTTCCATGATTTGGCCCTGAATTTCATCCTCAACATCTCGGCGTTCATCGTCGTGTGCGAGGCCTTCCTCTGCATCCAGCCCCACTTCGGCTTGTGGCTCAAGACCTTCAGTGTCAAGCCGAAGGTTGTGAAGGGCAGCCAAGCAGAGTGCAGAGGCGCCATGGTGGGCAGGATGTCCCACGTTACTTGGCTGGAGGGCACTTTCATGGAAACCATTAAGGGGTGGCAATCGGGGTGGTTCTACATCACCGAGTCGCGTGACCCTGATTGGGCAGCGGCCTCCGAATTCAGATCTGGCATTCCTACATGGCTCACCTCCTGGAAAGAGAGTGGCCGGATCTGGGGTGATTCGGAGGAGCTGACCGGACTCCAAGCATGTATCCAAAAGCTGGTGGACAAGAAGCTCAAGCTTGTCAACGTAGTCCAGGTCATGCTCATCCGCCGGGTTCTCCCGTGCCAAAGATGGGGTTTCAACATGTGGGAGTTCTATCCGTCGCAAAACCAGACTCTAAGCGGGCTCTACGACACTATGTACGAAGATGTCTGGAAGGTGCTGTTCAAGGGCGCCGAGGCTCCCGCATCCGCTACCGAAGATCGCGGATTCAGCTCGTAGCGTCCGGCTAACGAGGTAAGTGATTTTGTCCTTTATGGAATGCTCGTTTTCATAGTTTGACTCTATGCGGGATCTAAACTCCCTTTTCCTTTGACAGGACTGGCTGGCGAAGGCCGAACAGACTATCTGTCCGGCCCCATTGCCAGAGGACCCAGCGGACGCCCGCGTAACGGGGCTGCTGGCTCCGGCACCCCACGTGGTGCCGGAGAAGAAGGCCAAGAAGAAGGCCACGGGGACTCGGAAGAGTTCCCATTTTCAGGTCCTATCGGATGACAACTCCAAGGCCGACTCCTCTCACCAAGGTGAGGAGGAGAAGAAGAAAGCCTCTCCCCTAGTGGGGGGAGAGAAGAAAAGGAAGGCCTCCCCAACGAGGGAGGCCGAAGGGTCCAAAAAGGGAAAAACTCTTCCCCTGGACTGCTCTGCCAACGCCAGTGACGACGACGAGGACTTGCCTCCAAGGGCCAAGCCCCGGGCATGGTCGTGAGTATCCGGACTCCCGAATAACTTCATGGATTTTATTTTTTGCCACACAATGTCTTTCTAATGCCGCATACAACCCTGCAGTCCACCCAAGGACGATCTTCCCGCTTCGTCGAGCGGGTCTTTAGGTGCGTTGGATATGGATTCTCTTCCGACCGCCTCCACCCCTCGTGACACAGACGATGCCGAGGTAGGATCCCAGGAAGGGACCCGCGAGGAGGAGGAGGCCCCGGAGGTGTCGCAGGACAACCTCCCGGACTTTGCACTGGACTCGGCTCCGGATCCCATAGTGGCTCCGGAGTCCGGCGGGCGGCCCCTTCGTAAGAAGGGAAAGACCGTGACACCGGCAGCCTCCGTCCAACCGGAGGCGCCGGATAGCTTGCTGGAGGCGCTCAATGGCGCCTCCATTGAAGAGGAACACTGCATTGTTATGAGTGCGGTGATTCAGAAGGTGCAGCTCGCCAAGAGCGGGCTGACCGAAGCCTGAAGTAGCCTTCTAACAGGCTTTGAGGTAAGAATTTTGATATATGTAAAATAGTACCGCATAGACAGTAGCCCCTGATGCTCGGTTCGGTGTTCGGAAAGAAAAGCCGGACTGAGGATCTAAGAAGATATACGCAAGAGTCATAAAAAATATGTCAATATGGGATTGCAGGCTGCGTGCTGACCTCTGCCGCACTGACTGCGGAGGTCAATACTTTGAAGGAAAGCCTCGAGCGGTCCGAGAACGAGCTCGGCCGTGCCAAGAAGCAGCTCGAGGACAAGGAAGGTGAGTAACACCTTATTAAAATACTACCTTACAGAAAAGGATTTTGGTTGCAAAAAGAATGACAAGGATAACGTGGGTATTGCAGGGGCCACTAACGAGGTGGCGACCCTGAAAGAGGTGGTGGCCGCGGCCGAACGCAATGCGGCCGCGGAGCGCACCGAGCGAGAGAAGCAGGAGGCGCGGGTGGCGGAGGTACAGCAAGAGCTCCAGGATATCGTGAAAAAACATGAGAGCCTGGAGCGTGACTCGAAGACTCGAGAGTCTGAGCTTGCAACGGCTGTTGAGAGTGCCAAAGCCGCTAAGGCCGAAGCCTACAAGGCCCTCCAGGAGATCGAGGCGGTGAAGAAAATAGCAGCGGGTAAGGCATTTTTCATGCAAAGTAAGCATGTGAGTGTTAATTACATGTTGCTTACCCGAATTCGGAGCTCTCCAGGAGCGTTCGCAGATCTTCCTCGCAGCGTGTCCGATGCTGCCGCGTTCTACCGGGCCGAGGAGGGGAGCTCGACAGAGAAGGTCTTCTAGTCTCAGTATGCTGAGGCCGGACATCCGGTGCTCCTTAGTGACCAGCTGAAGCAGCTGGTCGAGCTCCACAAGGCGGCCGAACAGGCCATGAAGGGCCTCATAGTTCGGCTGTGACCTAAGGAGGCCATGCCTGGGAGCTACTTCGGCCTGTGTGGCGGCTGGTGGATGCGTGCCCGTGGGTTGAAGTCATCAAGCACTCCGCCTGTATTGAAGGTGCCCGTCGGGCCCTTGCCCGCGCAAAGGTGCACTGGGGCAAGATGGATGCCCAAAAGCTCGTGACGGACCTGCCACCAGAGGGCAAGGAGCATCGCACGCCCGAGATGAATTATAAGAGTGTGCTGAAGGGCACCCACACTATTGCGGGTGAGTGCTCCAAAGATGTAATATTTGAGTAGACTCGCATGTTGTTATCCTGTGCGCTGAAAACTTAGTTCATTTGTGCTAAGCAACACATTTTAATTTAAAATATTACCTTTTGTGCGGCTGTTTATCAAATCTGAGAGATGGCAAGTCGTCGGCTTCAGCCCCCATGCCACGAGTGCTGGGGTGTTTGGGATAAATTTGAGCACTCTTGTTCCCATATTTGGGTCCATCTAGGGAGGCGCTCAACACAACGAACAAGGCAACCGGACTTATAATGCTTGAACACTCTCACTTAGCCATAGAATTCTATAATTTTAAATTTCGGTGAAGCCCCTAGTCTTCGGAAGGCCGAATTTGGGGCGCTATCCACGCCTGGGCCGGACTAAGTCGGCTCCTCGCTCTAAGCGGCATAAGTCTTTAAGGACTCGCAAAAACCTCTCGAACAGCGACCAGCTCTCGCTTCATCATGACGGTCAGTTTTAGCTTTCTCCACTGAGGCGTTAACCCAGCTCAACTAGGGCGCAGTCGCAGTGGTTCTCCCAGTGCTACCTTAGCCGATACAAGGGAACGTAAGGTACCAAAACATGGGAGCCGGGCAAACCCAACTATTGACCCAAGACATGATTCGGAGCCGATGCATATAATGTTATAAGTTCGGGGTGCCGCACTTGTGAAAGTGTTCGGACTTATCACACCATGATGCGGGAAACGTAAGCCCCTGGTGTATTTAGCCATACCAAAATGTACGGATGCAACATGTCATAGATGAACATATGTATAAGAAAGAAATGCAATTGGAAGCAAAACGGTGTTGCATTACTTTATTCAAGAAAAACTGCTGTAAGTGCAGAACGATACAAATGGTGCGATAAGCAAGGGATGGGACTGTTAAACATGTCCCCCTCCAGGGGTAGGCTGCGGAATGGTGCATAAAACAGATTTAATGCTCGTAATGGAGACCACCTGGATATTCGTTGTAGCCTTTCTCCTTCCCTGGCTGTTGCATCGTGAGTTCGGCATGTCTGCTGCCGGACAGGGCCTCTGACGAACGGAGTCCTGTGGGAAAAAATGAGAAGGAAAAAGAAAAGAGAAAAAAAGAACGACACACTTGAGAGCCCCTGGTGTGGTTGAGCCGCAGTCTGGGCCTATCGTGGTCGTGCCCCTCTCCCCATGCCCATGGTATCTTCAGAGCATAATGGTGTACGCGAAGGACCTGTCTTGACGTTTTACAGGGGCTGGGGTTGGGGCCGTACTGCTACGCGTGCTCGGAACGTGCCAGGTGGTCTTGTTGGAGGTTACTCCGGGCGCACTTAGCTGTGTCCGGCCGCTTAACGGCCGGACTCGAGAATTGCCTTAAGAGGTTGCATTGTACTTCTGCCGTGAGAGCCACTGTATGTTCCTCCGTGCGGAGAGAACGTTCAGTGTTTCCGTTGACCGTGATGACTCCTCGAGGGCCTGGCATCTTGAGCTTGAGGTATGCATAGTGCGACACCGTGTTGAACTTTGCAAATGCGGTACGTCCAAGCAGGGCATGATAGCCGCTTCGGAACGGAACTATGTCGAAGATTAACTCCTTGCTTCGGAAGTTATCTGGGGATCCGAAGACCACTTCCAGTGTAACTGAGCCTGTACAATTGGCTTCTACACCTGTTATGACACCTTTAAAGGTCGTCTTGGTAGGTTTAATCCTTGAGGGGTCTATGCCCATTTTGCGCACTGTATCCTGATAAAGCAGGTTCAGGCTGCTGCCGCCGTCCATCAGGACTCTGGTGAGGTGAAATCCATCGACGATTGGGTCTAAGACCAATGCGGCGAATCCGCCGTGGCGGATGCTGGTGGGGTGGTCCCTTCGGTCAAAAGTGATCGGGCAGGAGGACCATGGATTGAACTTCGGGGTAACTGGCTCCATCGCGTATACATCCCTGAGTGCACGCTTCCGCTCCCTTTTGGGTATGTGCGTTGCGTATATCATGTTCACCGTCCGCACCTGTGGGGGGAAACCCTTCTGTCCTCTATTGTTCGGCGGTCGGGTCTCTTCCTCGTCATCGCCATGCAGCCCCTTGTCATTGTTTTCGGCAATTAACTTGCCTGCCTGCTTGAATAACCAACAGTCCCTGTTGGTGTGGTTAGCTGGCTTTTCGGGGGTGCCATGTATCTGGCACAAGCGGTCGAGTATTCGGTCCAAATTGGACGGACCCGGAGTATTTCTTTTGAATGGCTTTTTCCGCTGACCGGGTTTAGAGCCTCTGAATCCGGCATTGACTGCTGTATCCTCACTGTTGTCGCTGTTAATGCGGCGTTTGTTTTTGTTACGACGCGACCTGCCATTACGGTCCTTGATATCCGGACTGCCAGCTGTCCTCACCCACGCAGAAGCGGGTCATGAGTGATGTGAGGGCTGCCATGGATTTCGGCTTTTCCTGTCCCAGGTGTCGGGCAAGCCACTCGTTGAGGATATTATGCTTGAAGGCTGCGAGGGCCTCCGCATCCGGACAGTCGACGATTTGGTTTTTCTTTGTTATGAACCGTGTCCAGAATTGTTTGGCCGATTCGTCTGGCTGCTAAATTATGTGGCTGAGGTCATCAGCGTCTGGTGGTCGCACATACGTGCCTTGGAAGTTATCAAGGAATGCGGCTTCCAGGTCTTCCCAACTCCCAATTGACTCTGCTGGCAAGCTGTTGAGCCAATGCCGGGCTGGTCCTTTAAGCTTGAGGGGGAGATATTTGATGGCGTGAAGATCGTCACCACGGGCCATGTGGATGTGAAGGAGATAGTCTTCGATCCAAACCGCGGGGTCTGTTGTGCCATCGTTTTTTTTGACCAGGAACAGTAGGAAAGGCTCCTACTGTGTTACTATATTATAATAGTAAGTAAGTTGTACAATGGGTATTTACATGATGGGGGGGGGGAAGATACAAGTTGCCAACTTTGTGGCAAGTAGCACTAAGAAAAACAGAGAGAAACCACTAAAGGGAGTGCACAAGGTTTAGCACAAGGAGCCTATGCTCCTCCTTGACTCTATGTTGAAGAAGCCCAAAATATCTCTTGAATCTGTCCAGCCAGGAGGTTAGTGATGGTGTTATTGCTCGAAAATGCTTGTTATTCCTCTCCTTCCAAATACTCCAGGCAGCCACAATGAATTTCTCAAGGAACAATGGGGTGGGATGAGAGTTTCTGTGATCTTCAACAGCTTGTATTCGGCCAAGGAAAGGTTCCCAATTAAGCCCAAGTTTGTCCCAACAAAGTTTACTGAAAGTGCATGTGAAGATCATGTGTTCCACTGTTTCCTCAATGTTCAAGCCACAAAGGAGGCAATTGTGGTCATCTCCTATGTTCCTCGTATTGAGCCTGTCATGGAAGAGCAACCAAGCAAAGACTTTCAACTTCATCGTGCATTTTGAATCCCAAATCCATCCAAATATCTGCTGCACTTAGACATCTTTGAAGAAGAATTTGTACTAGTCCGTTGATTTGTAGATGGTTTTACCCCACGTGTAGTGCCAAATATCCATGGATGACGAGGATGGTTGTAGATGAGCCGTAATTGTCTGCAAGTCTCTAACCTCCGCAAAGGCTTGAGGGGTCAAGGGCAGGTGGAACGTTTCTTCCAGCGAAGTTATTCCCAGGAACTTTTTGACCGAAACATCCTCATCGAGAGAGTGAGAGAAGGCCCTAGGATGGGAGTCTTGAAGAATTTGCCCTGACCACAGATCTTTCCAAAACAAAGCCGTGGTGCCACACACAATATTGATTTGAGAAATCCCACAAAACTTAGGGGTGAGCTTGAGTACGTCCTTCCACCAGAATGAGCTGACTGGATCCGAGGCATGAAGAATTTTTTTGGGTGCCATCGTAAGATTCAATATTCACGGGTTTAAACCCTTCGGGGATTTGATGATCCATTACTTCATCTGTGAAGCATAGTGGGTGTGCGGCGCCTCTGTACTGGGCGATATCACGACGGAGCTTGAAAGAGCTTTGTCTGTTTTGTTCGGCCCGGCCGGACTTACTGTGTCCGGCGCGATGGTTCTCGTCACGTATCATGGGGCGCCCACGCGATCCATAGATCGATCTTGATTGTCTTGCCCTATCCTCCAATATATCTTGCAAGTCCGGAGCGTTCCCCTATGGCCTTGTGCTTTTCGAGCGATGCCGGGGTACGGGTCTAGGGGAGGGCCTAGAGGCCTCTCTGTCACGACCACGGGGTGGTCGATCAGCCGTATTATCTCCTGGTGATGCGGGTTCATACGCCTCCTCCTATAATCGGGGGAGCAGCTTGCGTTTAGGGTAGCTTTTGGAGGGGCGTTCGAGCTCATGCTCTTCGGCCGCGAGGACTTCAGCCCATCTGTCGGCTAGCAGATCTTGATCAGCTCTAAGCTGTTGCTGCTTTTTCTTGAGGCTGTTCGCCGTGGCCATAAGCCTGCGTTTAAAACGCTCTTGTTCGACGGGATCCTCAGGCACGACGAATTCATCGTCATCGAGGCTTGCCTCGTCTCCGGAGGGAGGCATATAATCCTCTACCTCTTCTTTTGCCGCTCTCTCATGAGGGCTGGCGTCTCCGTCCTCCTGCGCTAGATCTTGCTGGAGTTTGTTGTCTTCGGCACTGTCCGGTGTGTTATTATCTCCGGTGCCGGAATCTTCATTCTTGCTGTGGCGGGATTTAGAGCGGCGCCGCTGACGCCGGCGCTTGGGTTGTTTCTTGGAGGGGTCATCCTCTGCTGTTCCTTCGCCATTCCCATCCTTTGGGATATCCACCATGTATATGTCATATGATGAGGTGGCTTTCCAGTGCCCGGTGGGTGCTGGTTCTTGGTCGTCTCTGGCATCGTCGTCCATACCGTCGATGTCTTCGGAGTCGTAGTCTAGCATGTCGGTTAGATCGTCCACAGTGGCTACCAAGTGGGTGGTGGGTGGGCTTTGAATTTCTTCGTCGTTCGCATCCCAACCGTCCTGACAGCAGTCCGGCCAGGGCTCTCCTAATAACGAGAGATACTTTAGCGAACTCAAGATGTCGCTGAAAGGTGAGTGTTGAAAGATGTCCGCTGCGGTGAACTCCATGATCGGCGCCCAATCAGATTCGATCGGAGGGGGCGCGGGAGGTTCGGAGTCCGGCTAGGAGTCTGGCACCTCGGAGTCACGAGCTTCATGAGGGACAAGGTCAGTGTTTGGCTCTATCGTCGTAGAGGTTGCAGTCCCCGAGGCGGTGTCTAGCCATCCGTCCTCGATCTGCGCAGCTGGCTCCGAATTTAAGATCAGAGCGGACTCGAGTGCGGCCTCCAGGGTACTGTCCGGCTGCAGAGCTAAATCATGCCCATCGTAACAGTGCGGCGCGCTTGGTTGTGGCCCGAACCCATCGAAGATCAAGTCCCCGCGGATGTCAGCTGTGAAGTTTAAACTTCCAAATCTGACCTGACGGCCAGGGGCGTAGCTTTCGATCTGCTCCAGATGGCCAAGTGAATTGGCCCGCAGTGCAAAGCCGTCGAATACGAAGATCTGTCCGGGGAGGAAGGTCTCACCCTGGACTGCGTCGTTGATGATGATCGAAGAAGACATCGAGCCTATCGGTGACGGCACAGAGGAACTCTCAATGAAAGCACTAATGTCGGTGTCAAAACCGGCGGATCTCGGGTAGGGGGTCCCGAACTGTGCATCTAGGCGGATGGTAACAGGAGACAAGGGACACGATGTTTTACCCAGGTTCGGGCCCTCTTGATGGAGGTAAAACCCTACGTCATGCTTGATTAATATTGATGATGTGTGTTACAAGAGTGGATCTACCACAAGATCAAGGAGTCTAAACCCTAGAAGCTAGCCTATGGTATGATTGTTGTTCGTCCTATGGACTAAAGCCATCTGGTTTATATAGACACCGGAGAGGGCAAGGGTTACACATAGTCGGTTACAATGGTAGGAGATCTACATATCCGTATCGCCAAGCTTGTCTTCCACGCCAAGGAAAGTCCCATCCGGACACGGGACGAAGTCTTCAATCTTGTATCTTCATAGTCTTGGAGTCCGGCCGATGATGATAGTTCGGCTATCCGGACACCCCCTAGTCCAGGACTCCCTCAGGAAGGTTGCGTGTTTGCTATGCTAGGGATGTGTGGCGGACGAACGGGCTGCATATCCGGATTCGTCTCGTCGTTCTGAGCAACATTCATGTAGAAAGTATTTTCATCTGAGCTACGGTTTATTTTATATTAATTTTAAAATGATTTTATCATTTTCTAGAATTAACAGAATTAGTTTAATCCTCTAATGCATTTATGACGTTAGCGGTCAACTCTGGCCATTGACTTGGTCAACCTGACATGTGGGTCCCGCATGTCATACTCTGTTTATTCTAATTAGGATTTAACTAATCTAATGACTGTTTAATTAATTAACAATAGTTAATTAGGTGAACTAAACATGATTGGTTAAGTTAATTAATTTAGTTAATTTATTTATTATTATTATTATTATTATTATTATTATTTTATTTTATTTTATTTTATCCTTTTTTTATTCTTTTCGTTCTAATCTGGGGCTGGCCCCACTGGTCAGGGACCCAGCCCAACCGGGGCGAGCGACCGGGAAACAGGCGCAGTTGAGCGCCCGATTGGGCGTAGCGGGGCGAGGCCGTGGCCACGGCGGGGCGACGGGCAAGTAGCGGGGCGGTGGACGAGCAGCAGGGGGAGGCAACAGCGACCGACGTGAAGGGCGCCCCAGGCGGAGCGAAGCAGAGGCCTCGGCGCACGGTGTCAAAGAGCGGAGAGGAGAGGAGGAGGCGCGGAGCGCGGACGCGGGGTGAAGGCCGCGGTCGCTGTGAGCGCGCGTGCGCGAGGGCTCGTGCTGGGGGGGGGGAAGCGGACAGTGCGGTGGCGGGGGTGAGCACCGACGTGAGGGCACGGGGAGGAGGAGGACTGGGGTCCTCACCAGCGTTGTAGGGAAAATGGCAGCGGTTGTCGAGGAGGAGGACGGGGACGCGGTCGACGATGAAGAGGATGGCGAGGCGGCGATCTGGGCGAGGAAGGTTCGGTGAGGTGGTGGTGGTGACGACGGGCGATGGCGTCGGGTCGGTGACGTGGCGAGGCTGCGGCTTCAGGCGGGCGTCGCGTGAGGGAGAGGAGAGGCGAGGAGTCCGAGAGGGCGGCGCCGGCGCCGGCTGGCGGCAGCCTTAGCGGAGCCGCGGCTTGTGTCGGGCGCAGGCATACAGGATCGAACAGGGCGCCCCTTCCCTGTTCGTTCCTTAGGGCGTGCGTGTGTCGTGGGTGACGGCGCGCAGGAGGGGTGAGGGAGTGATGGGGATCGACGTAGGGTTTGCCACGATGGGGGGGTTAAGCAGGTGTGAGGGGCCGGTTGGGCCAGTGAGCTGGCCGGCTGGGCCGTTGGCCCAGTTGGCCAGGGAGCCTTTTTTGTATTTTAGTTTTCTATTCTTTTATGTATTTTATTTCTTTTTTTGTTTGATTTTGTTTCTCATTGCATTTTAGTTTTGTAAAGTACAAAAATGATCCCTAAATTAGTAATAGGGATTATACCACTGCCACAATTAACTTGGCACCTAAATATAATAGTTTGTAATTGCTTATCATTTTAAAAGAATTTAAATAATTGTTTTTGCTACTGTTTAAATCATTTTAGAGTATTTGAACATTTCATAAAAGTGTGGTTCCTCCGCCATCATTACCTATGCATCATTTTCTCACTCTGAACATTTTAGTTTTAATATTTGAAAACTTTTATCGTTTAACTTTATTTTAAATTTGAATTCAAATGGGACTTGATTCACCGCGAGACTAACAACGGTAACCGTGGTGACGTGGCATCATTAGTAGAGGGTTACTGTAGCTTAACTATCCGGGCGTCACAACAAAGATGACCAATGAACGAGGACGAAGGTAGTACTATCCCATAAGAAAAGAGGGACGCGTTACCACACTTAAATGGCTACGGGAATACACGGTTCATATAATACAACCATTTGTGATATTAACATGTCAACTATTTGTTTCAAAAGGACTTTGTTGGCTATTAATGTGTGCGCCTTGTCTCAAACTGGACGATTTTTTTTACCACGGCATATATGTGCCATGTCATGAAATCATGCCAAGTTTCATGTTTTTTGGGCGAGTTTTCGATTTACTGGGATTTAAAAACCCAGATTCTCAATCTTTCAGGATGACGAGAAGTTTGTAACTCATTCCCATTCCTTCAATGACACCTAAACATGCACCCAATGACACATGCACGATTTCCCACCCATTTTTGCTTCATTGGAGCATGTGCTTGTAGTTCAAATTTGAATTATGGACTACATTAAATGCCTAGAAAACTCAATTATATATAAAATGGCCAAACGAACCTTGAATAGTTTCAAATTTTGGCACGACACTCCTGTTATTCTATGTTGCCTATAGAAAACAAAGTTCAAGGCAAGAAGAGGCAGCGATAATCATTTTTCCCACAAGAGGGGCATGTTTCCCTACCGGAACCACAAGGATTGTGAGAAGCTTTGGTTTGTAAGAGGCTTGTAATATAGCTTGGGCCAATTTGGACAATTATTTTACGACGACATATATGTGCCATGTAGTGAAACCATGCAAGTTTCATGATTTTCTGGTGAGTTTTGGATTTATGGGGATTTAAAAACCGATATTACAAATGTTTGAGGACGAGCCAGGATGCAGGTACGGTTGTAACTCATTCCCATTCCTGGCGTGGGACCTAAACATGCACCCAAGGACACACGTATAATTTTTCTAGCCATTTTGGTGAACTGGAGCATGTATTTGTAGTTCAGATTTGAATTATGGACATTAAAGTCCTAGGAAACTCAATTAGTGTATAAAAAGGCCAAACGAACCCTGAATAAGTCTAAATTTCAGCATGGATATCCTGTTTTCCATGTTGCCTGTAGAAGAAAATACAAGGCGAAAAGAGGCAGTGATTATCGTTTCGCCCACAAGGGGGACACGTTTCCCTATCGAAACCACGAGGCTTCTTGAGAGAAGCTCCGGTTTGTAAGAGTCTTATAATAAAACTTGCGCCAAAATGGACAAAAAAATTCCTCGACATATATGTGCCATGTCATGACACCATGGCAAGTTTCATGATTTTCGGGTGATTTTTGGATTTTCGGGGATTTAAAACCGAGATTCTTCTCACGAAATGTTTTCAAATAGCACAGGGGTCAGTCATGAAAGCCGTGTGCCTACCAAACCGTGGCTGATGCCCCCTGCTACGCGTGCGATCTGAGTCACGTGTTCTGATTTGCCAGAACCCAAACCCCACGGATCGTACGTCTGCACCGTTGGATGCTCCCAGATTGAATGGCAATACTCATCCCATTCGATAGCACATGCAGTTCAGGTTGTGATTTTATTTAAATGGGTAAGCACTGTGCGCATGCATCATGCTAGCTCACGCTTCCTTCTCTACTAAGTTTTCTACATTAATGTTGTTATATATCCAAATAGGCTACCATTTCCCGCTACTCCTCTCATTGGTTTCCCGCCTCTTCTCCCGTCGTTTTCCCACTGCTAGTGTCGGTGATCATGGAAGGCTAGGTGGAGACACACCGGCCATGTAAATATCGCATAGAGTTTCGAAAAGCACAAATGTGTGTTATAGTAGGGAGTAGGTCCCATAGGGTGACCAACGTCAAATGCCTTAAAGGCAAGGAGGCAATTCCTATCAGCAAGGGTCGGCTTCCCATCCGCTAGCCTAGTCGAATAGAATGCAGAAGCTAAGCATGCTCGGGCTGGAGTAGTCTAAGGATGGGTGACCCGGTGGGAAGTTGCATATCTCAAGCTTCATTTAAACGCTATGCCACAGTCATTATAGAGATAAATATCTCTATAGTGACCTATCATGGCGATTATATAAACCTTGGTGTCCTTGTTTGCTAATTTTTAGACTATGTTTTTTATTTTTTATTTTTTGTTCTCAAAATCAAAGAATGATCGACTCTATAATGACCTGTCATGGCGATTATATAAACCTTGGGATCCTTGTTTTGCTAATTTGTAGACTATGTTTTATTGGTTGTTTTTTGTGCTAAAAAAGAAAGAATGATCAACATATGTAGGCCTACACAAATTATACCTTTGACTCAATGCACGAGAAGGGTTTACTCTTTGGTCCGTGTTCTATGTTAGAGGAAATCAAGTTTCAGCGCATGCGTTGGACGGAACCTAGTCGCTATCCCCCCATCAGCCTCGAAGTTGCGTTCCCGACATCGTACGTCTTTAACCTGACCGCGGGGGTATGATGTTCAGTTTGTAATGTTACTGATGTAGTTGGAGCCCCATCGAACTTGTGCTTTTAGGATTTGAACAAATCACACACCAGACCCATACATTTTTTTCGGGTCGCATGCATGGTATAGGGGGGTGGGTGTTCTAATTGAGCATGTCTCCCTTGTGTGGTTTATAGATTCTGCACATATCCATGGGCTTCCCGAGGTATATATATTATCCTTGACCGATAACGAGGGCCCCCCCACACAATCTATCCCTTTGATGCAACATACGAGAAGGGTTTGAACATGATGGTTTCCTATTGCTATGTGTGCCATGTTAGACCAAATAAAGTTTGAGCGCATGCGTTGGACGACACCCCCCCCCCCCCCCCCGCTGCCTCAAAGTTGGGAAACCAACATCGTACGTATTGCACCATGCTTGGGGCCGGGTACAGTGTTCGGTTTGTAATGTAGTTGGTGGCCCATCGAAGTTGTGTAATAGGGATTTAAACACATCACACACCATCGTACCCATACATATTTTTGGGCCGCATGTAGTGTATACGGGGTCTTCTGTTCGACCACGTCTCCCTTGTGCGGTTTTTTGTGATGACACACATATCTATGGGCTCCATGAGTGTATATACATCATCCCTTTGACCGATAACGAGGGTATGTGTTGGCCATGAATGGATTCCTCCTAGTTCGTGTTAGGGTCGGCCACCGTCACATGTCAGCCAACCAAAGCTCGAGCTCATGCATTATCAGGATTCCCTCCAACATGCTCGGATTGCTGGGATCGACCAACACCGTACCCTGCGTATCTCGTCCTTAACTACTTGGCTTTCATGGTTGTTGGTTGTATCGAGAGGCAGGCACCACATCTAAATTGTACATTATTCTATAATTAAAACACACATCACCCCTTCCAACCTACACCATTTTGGGCCGCATGCAAGAGGTGCTGGTTTCGTGGTCCCTCTCATGCGACTTCTTATGATGGTTCAATCTATTGGCACAAGCGGTTTATCGATAACAACAATTGTCATTTGACCAAATGATAGATTCACGGGTCCGTCTTATGGTAGGTCATGGCGACATGCATGTATGACCAAAGTATCATTATGTGCATGCGCCCCACTGACACGAAGTGGGAGCTGGGTCAAGCACCCTAGCTAGCTATGACATTATGTCATTATAGATATATCCAAGCACTACAAAAAAAAGACACATCCGTGACATTTTGGGCCAAATGAATTTTTTTTCCTGTCATACTTATGACACTTCTATGACCATAATTATGACAAAACCATGTATCATCATAGATGTGGTGGGCTCCTACTTCTATGACAAAAAATCATGATAGAAAGTGGGCTTTTGGTCCTGGGCGGGCCGGAGACACAGCTACAAGACATTCTTTGGGCCGTCCATGACGGAAAAAATCATGGTAGAAGCGAGGGCGAGGAAAATTTCGGGGAGTTCCAGGTTACCATGGGTGGTCGGGGGCCGAGCGATGCGCGTTTCTCTCATACCGTACACGCGTGGGTGCGAGGCGTTGAGCCCTAACTGAACCCGAGTGAGGCGTCACCTAACTGAACCCGAGCGATTGCACTGCAGGCTATGTGTTACTGAAGCCGAGCGATCGAGCGATTCCTTCGCTACTACTGCTAACTGAAGCCGATAGAACCCTGCTGCCTCCTTCCCTTGTTGAACTAAGAGCGTTGTTGGGGGGAGGGGGGGTTGGATGAACAGTTCCCGGTGGGGGTGGATGAACAGGACCCCGTGCTGTTGCCTCTGGATGAACAGGAACCCGATCGATCGAGCTAGTTGGGGCTGGATGAACAGGACCCCGTGGAGGGCTGGATGAACAGGACCCCGTGGAGGGCTGGTTGAACAGTAGCTGGTGGAGGCCTGGATGAACAGTAACATGACCCCGTGGAGAGGGTTGGTTGAATAGTAGCTGGTGGAGTAGCGCGCGCTGGAGGCTGGATGAACATGAGCCCGTCGATGAATAATCGCAGGTGGAGGCTGGAGGAGGTCGACGGTGGATGAACAGTAGCCCGTGGAGGCTGGAGAAGGTCGACGGTGCAGATGATTAGTATCCCGTGGAGTCCCGTTTTGCGGTACGCCACACCCCTCCCGATGAACAGGACCCCCATTTCAACCATAGCGCTCCAACACAAGTCCGTTTCCTCCGTTTTGCGGCACGCCACACCCCTCCCGATCAACAGGACCCTGTTTCGACCGTAGGACGTCCAACAGAAGTCTGTTTCCTCCGTTTTGCGGTACGCCAGACCCCTCCTGATGAACAGGATCCCATTTTGACCGTGGCCGGTCGAACACAAGGACATTTCCTCCATTTTGCGGTACGCCAGGCCTCGTTTCCATCGGCTATTCCGTCCAAGCCAGTTGGCTCCCACGCATTCCATTGCCTCCCGATGAACACGACAACGGCGCAGTTTCTCCGTTCCGACCCAGCCATGTACACGAGTCCTGGCCGTACGTATGCGCGAGTAGGCGTTCGAGACCCCGCCTGTATGTACGTACGTGGCCGTATTTACTTTCTTGCACCCTGGCCGCTGTACGTACGTGTACATGCTACGTGCGCGCCTTTACTATGACATGTGCATGCCTCTACATCGACTAGTATGTACGTACATGTTCGCGACCAGAATGACAACGCTACGTACGCTTTGACCAGGTGGGTCCCGACTGTCAGGCACTTCCTTGCGTGCGAAGATGTAGCTGGTGGGTACCAGCAGTTAGGGCGCGAATCATTTCTTTGCCCGTAATATGGACGCACTTCCTTAAGTGCGAAGATGTAGCTGGTGGGTTCCAGTAGTCAGGGGGAAATGCTTTTTTGTGAAATACGGTGGCCCGTCCGGTGGGTCCCAGCTGTCAGGTGGAGGAATCATTATTTTCTGTGTAATAAGGAGGCACTTCCTTGCTGCGGCCGTGGACCCAGCTGTCAGCCTCTCCACGTACAGTGCTCTTCCGATGGAAGTCATTCCTTGACCATGTTGACCACGCTGCGCTGAGAGCACCAGGGCGGTGGACAACCGCGAGGCCTAGGAAGGATACACGAAGCCGGGGAAGACGCGGCAGTGGATGCCCTTGCGGAGTGCAGTACGAGGGTTCACTGGTTCGGCTTTGGTGTGAGGCTGCCATCACCGCAGAATAACAGGGGGTGTGGGTGAGTGGAGGGATGGCCTGGCCAGCGGTGCGAGTAGTAGGGGGCGGTGAGGCCTCTGCGGCAGCACCGCCGGCCATGGGAGGCAGGAGCAGGGGGGACGACCGGCGCTGCTTTGGGCGGCTGGAGCAAGAAGACCAGAGGTTGAAGAAGCACTACGGCCGTTGGATGGACATCGTTTATATTGACTAAGTTGACAAAGCCCTTGGTACACGTCAACTTAGTAGGCCCACAGGTCAGCCTCCCACTATGCTGGGTCCCAGCTAGCAAGGGGAGTATTCATTTTTTTTGTGCGTAATAAGGAGGCACTTCCTTGCGTGCGAAGATATAGCTGGTGGGTCTGACCTATCAGCGGGGGGGGGGGACGTTTTTTTCACGAAATACTGAGGCCCTTCCGATGGGTCCCAGATGTTAGCTGCCGGAATTATTATTTTGCGCGTAATAAGGAGGCATTTCCTTGTGTGCGGCCATGGACCCAGCTGTCAGCCTCTCCACGTACAGTCCACGTCCGATGGAAGTCATTCCTTGACCACGTTCACCACGCCATGCTGAGAGGACCAGGGCGGTGGACGACGGCGAGGCCTAGGAAGGGGACGTGGAGCCAGGGAAGACGCGGCGGTGGATGCCCACGCGGAGAGGAGTACGTGGGTTCACTAGTTCGGCTTTGCTGTGAGGCTGCCATTGTCGCATAATAACATGGGGTGTGGGTGAGTGGAGGGATGGCCTGGCCAGCGGTGGGAGTAGTAGGGGGCGGTGAGGCCTCCGCGGCAGCACAACCGGCCACGAGAGGCAGGAGCAGGTGGCACGATAGGCGCTGCTTTGGGTGGCTGGAGCAAGAAGACCAGAGGTTGAAGAAGCATGACGACCATTGGATGGACATCGTACAGTCACTACAGCTAGATTCGTTTATATTGATTAAGTTGACAAAGCCTTGGTACACGTCAACTTAGTAGGCGCACAGGTCAGCCTCCGAAACAGTGCACCCCAAATGTCAGGGGGAGGAATCATTTTTTGGGCGGCCGAAGATAGAATATCCGAGATTGAAGAAGAAGCACGACATCCATTGGATAGACATCCAACGACCACTACTGCTAGAACCGTGTGTTGACTATAAGTTGACAAAGCCTTGCATACGCGTCAACTTCTTTTTTTAGGGGACACATCAACTTAGTAGGCCCACAAGTGTGTGGCAGAGAACTTATAGCCCATTTGCGATTTGTAAGAATGTACAGCCCATTTTTGAATTCTAATGGAATTTACTACAACGCATTTATAGTTTGTTAAAAGTACAGCCCATTTTCTATCTAGGAAAACGATTAATAATTTCAACCAACCGTTCAAGACAGAACTCAATAAAATTTCCCACATTTTCATGGGATCCGAAATATTTTTATCCCGAAATTTCTAGTCAGATTAAATATAAATTTGTGTTACGTAAAAATACATCGAAACATTGCGCGCGCAACATTTAAAAATAAAGATTTTCAAAACCCAAAGACAATATTTTATAAACTAATTACGTGTTTGGTGCATTTTCTTATAGTTATTGCCCAAATTTTATAATTACATCCCATTTATTATTTCTTAAATCCCATTTTCCTGTTAAGCCTAATGCATCCCTCGTAGGAAAGATTTGCAGCCTAGCGGGGCGGAGAATAACATGTTGACCTTGCCTGGGTATTCCTCAAAAAAACGTATAGCTGGGCTAGCCATTTTCATCTTGAAAAAAAATAATACTTGGGCTGGATATCTGGCCTGGGCTAGACGGGCCATAGCCCGCCCAGTTAATACCCTGATCTCCTCTAAACAACAATGAAAACTTCGCTCACAAAAACTCTGCAGTGCTCACGCCTCAAAAACACAAATACTGCTCGAGCTGCTTGGTCCTAGCTGTCGGCCGCACCTTGTGCAATTCTCTCATTTATATTGACTACATAGGTTGACAATGGTGTGGGACCGTAATGTCAGAAACCAGGAGGAAGCAAAAAAAATATAGTTGTACATAATAAGGAGGCACTTGCGTACGTACAGCTATGGCCCTAGTGGGTCCCTACTGTCATCCAGTCAAAATAAAGTCATCTCCTGAATCCCCATGTTTGTTAACCATGTTAACAATGCTCGGCGCCATGGCGAGCGAAACAACTCGAAGGACGATGGAGAGGGCCTCGCGGACCATACGGATGGTCTGATACTGTGCCCGCTGCTCATTCCGGAAGCCAGGATCATCGGACACCTATGAGCTCCTTCGAGAGACTGAGACGACATGAAACGGTAAGGCCGCGCTTGGGAGCTCTGGTTTATTTCACACCTATATTAATAGTGTAATTTACTCGTCATCGGAAACAACGCGTAAAATACAGGTGTAATGAAACCGAGGGCCCGAGGTCTGTAAGTAAAACCGGCGGGTTACGCGTGTAGTTTGAGAGACCAGTGTATATTTTACTAGTCGAGATCGACCAACCAAGCGTTTCGCCCGAGACCATCTGGTTTTATTTACAAGCGTCAGTTTTACAAGCGGTTTGGTTGGAAAACGACGATCCAATCACGGCCTAAGATGATGAGTTGGTCGCAAGATCATACGGTTTCACATCTAACCTACCCGACTTGTCGTATAGGCTATGAATGAAACATAAGATGATGAACTTCTTAAGCACGGAAACAATAGAAGAGGATGATCTTCTTAACAAGCAAATCACTGGCATTAGATCAACATGCAAAACAATACGAAGCATTATTTTCAAGAGGCATGGTGAACAACTCGTGATGCCGCATGCCACAACATTCCAAGCTCAACTTTGCAATCAAACACAAGGCCTGGCATTACATAGAAAATATTCAGAACAAACTCTTAAAAAGTCAACATTCATGTGACTATGCATCTCAGCTTTGTAACTATTTACTTCTAAACTGAACACAGGCATAGGAAAAACGATCGACGCTGCTCACAGCAAAGGGCGTCCCAGTCAAAAATATCACATGCATGTCTTCTGGCTAACATTAATGATCAAATTTTGACAAGGTTTTCCAATTCCAATATATTAAACTAATGTCTTCTTGCTAACATCAATGATTAAACTTTGACAAGCTTTTCCCATTCAAAATATGTAATGCCTATGATCGTGGAACGGGCAGGGTTTTTCATCAGTTTGTTAGCTGGTAGTCCAGTGGTTCAAGGTGACGATGAATGATTAGAGAACCATTCGATGTATTGTGCATGATGAACTATTATGGAGGACACAAACCATCTCAACATTTTGTGCAGGTCCACTAAAATCAAGATGAGCATCCCTATGGATTTCGTATTTATATGCTGCAAAAAACAAAGACACATCAGCACACACATGAATATTGGCCCCAGTGTCAACCCACCAATCGGTGGACTAACAAACTGAAAGTATGGTAAGCAGATTACCATACCCAGATGCCCCATCATTGTTGCTTAGAATGACATTGACACACTTGGAGTCCTGTCATGGTTTCTTGTACTTGTTTGGGCACTTTTTTCCCAGTGCACTCCATGTGTTGTAGAGTTGCCTATGCTCTCTGCAGACTAGTCATGTCACCAGCGTCTACTAATACTCTATAAAGCTTCTCGATCATTCCTTCTATAATGTAGTGCAAATAGTGACTACTTCTTTCTGCAAAGTGGAATGACCAACTAGACCCAGTAATGCAGCAGTTTGCCTTGAACACATTGGCTCCTTTTGTGCAGTTCAACTAAAATCAAAGTCGGAATAAAACCGAGCTTTAATTTAGATATCCCTGTAAGCAATAATAGGTATGAGGGAAACAATTACTGAGAAATAATGGTTGATGACTTATACTCCCAGAAGAAAAACATCTACTGATCTACCTTATCTTAATGGGAAACAAAGTAGGAGAGTAGCAATTCTCCATCAATGTGATTCATTCATATTGACTGAGACATTATCTTAACAATGCCTTGTTTCAACATGTATAAAGAAAGACAAAGAAGAAAAGTACCATTCCTAAAACAATGCGACTGATTCATTTTAACAGAGACATTATCTTAACAATACACTACTAGGGAAAAGCCTAGCAGCAGCGCGGGTTCTAGGTATATCAGTAGCGCGGGGACCGGCGCTACTAATAAGGCGCTACAGCTAACTCGTAGCAGCAGCGCATGCACTCCTGCGCTACTGATATACAAGTGTAGCAGCAGCGTTCTTACAGGGAGCTCGCTACTGCTAATAGCTATAGCGCGCTTCTCTTTTGTGCGCTACTGCTACTACCGAGCTGCTGCTAACTTTTCTCCACTCGCTACTGCTAATTTTAGTTTTTTTTGTTTTGTTTTCTGCATATCTGTTTTGTATTTGAACAGGCTTTATACAAGAATCTTTAGCACATACAAATGTCATCATGATACACATACAAATGCCCGCGAGACCACAAATGTAATCATAGCATATACATACAAATAGTCTCATCATAATCATCATCCAACACAAAGTGGTATCTTGTCATCATCTCGAAAATAGTGATACATGCAAGTCTCAAATACTTGCAACTACAACGTCATCCATCTAAACAAAGGTATATGCGAGAAGAGCTATCACTATGAGTGAGAGCGGAACTATGCCGTACATGAGGTGGCGGTTATGAGTCCTCTCTCGCGCTAGCGTGAACCTCAAGTAACTAGCTTCTCCTTCTTGTCTGCTTTTGAAGCCTTTATGGCTGGCACCCGAGAACCCATTCATTTGCGCCTGACACTCATTCCACTCGTTGTACACCCCTGGAACCTTCCCTTTGTACACGACATAGCACTGCCATCTCGCCATCAAGAAACTAGGTACCTGTTAGAGATGCATCTTCATGAAGAGGATGTACAATCATATATATGCAACAGAATATACAAGAGCAACACGAAAAAGAAAGGGTTAGAAACTAGATGCAACATACAGTACGCAAACTAATTAACTAGAGGTACACAGGTCATTGTACGCAAACTAACAAAGTAGCGTTACGCAAGTTCGGCACGGACCGTGGACATCACAAAGTTTCATCGCTACAAAAAGTATACAAGTTGAACCGACACATATCATCATCATCGGCATCATAAATCACTAGAAGTTCCATCCTTCCATATCATCGAGGATGGACCCTAGCTTCTTGAACAGCGCGAGGTCTAGACGTTGCATGCCTACGCGAGTTCGGACGTCGGCTCGCGATATAGGGCCCTGGTGGAACATCCCCTTCTCATCGACGACTTATTTCATGATGATCGTTGCAATGTCCCTTTGGATGCGAAAGAAGTCATCTCTAAGTTTATAATCCGCTTCTCCACGAGATTCTAGCCACTTGTGGATATGATCATCATTTCTGCTTGTCATGCGAAGCTTTTGGTGATCCGTGTTGAACTGAATCATGAGATGGACGATGTAGAATCCATCCTTCTTGCTTGGTTTTGGGACATGGATGCAAGAGAAGTAAGTTTTATGTGCGAAACCCATCTTCTTGTTCCTTTGTTTCCTTATCTGCATGTGGCCACCTCTAATGTTGAAGACTTGGAGAGCATCATCTAGAATATTCATTTTGTGGGTGTAGTCCATTTTCTCATAGTCTCTGGAAGGGTCAAAATACACGGCGTGGGAGACTTGCGGGTAAAGAATGATAAGGACAGCGCGCCCGTTGCTGCGGGGAAAAGACACCTCAAATTATTCTCCATATGAGCGAGAAGGAATGATTGAAATGTACGAAAGGGTTGTCCAGAACTGACTTACTTTGGATGATAAGGCACGAGGACAATTTCGTGGTCCTTATTCTGTACCATGAAGTTTTGGAGGTAGTCCCTAGCAGTTTCACACTCAAAGTCGCCGAGACTCAAGAAAGACTCGTGCATGTAGTATGGATCCGCCACACAGATTTGGAAGACTTCTTCACTCTTCATGACGGAGCTCATATGTAGCGCAAAAAGCCAGGGAAGACGCGGCGGTGGATGCCCACGCGGAGAGGAGTACGTGGGTTCACTAGTTCGGCTTTGGTGTGAGGCTGCCATTGTCGCATAATAACATGGGTTGTGGGTGAGTGGAGGGATGGCCTGGCCAGCGGTGGGAGTAGTAGGGGGCGGTGAGGCCTCCGCGGCAGCACAACCGGCCACGAGAGGCAGGAGCAGGTGGCACGATAGGTGCTGCTTTGGGTGGCTGGAGCAAGAAGACCAGAGGTTGAAGAAGCATGACGACCATTGGATGGACATCGTACAGTCACTACAGCTAGATTCATTTATATTGATTAAGTTGACAAAGCCTTGGTACACGTCAACTTAGTAGGCGCACAGGTCAGCCTCCAAAACAGTGCACCACAAATGTCAGGGGGAGGAATCATTTTTTGGGCGGCCGAAGATAGAATATCCGAGATTGAAGAAGAAGCACGACATCCATTGGATAGACATCCAACGACCACTACTGCTAGAACCGTGTGTTGACTATAAGTTGACAAATCCTTGCATACGCGTCAACTTCTTTTTTTAGGGGACACATCAACTTAGTAGGCCCACAAGTGTGTGGCAGAGAACTTATAGCCCATTTGCGATTTGTAAGAATGTACAGCCCATTTTTGAATTCTAATGGAATTTACTACAACGCATTTATAGTTTGTTAAAAGTACAGCCCATTTTCTATCTAGGAAAACGATTAATAATTTCAACCAACCGTTCAAGACAGAACTCAATAAAATTTCCCACATTTTCATGGGATCCGAAATATTTTTATCCCGAAATTTCTAGTCAGATTAAATATAAATTTGTGTTACGTAAAAATACATCGAAACATTGCGCGCGCAACATTTAAAAATAAAGATTTTCAAAACCCAAAGACAATATTTTATAAACTAATTACGTGTTTGGTGCATTTTCTTATAGTTATTGCCGAAATTTTATAATTACATCCCATTTATTATTTCTTAAATCCCATTTTCCTGTTAAGCCTAATGCATCCCTCGTAGGAAAGATTTGCAGCCTAGCGGGGCGGAGAATAACATGTTGACCTTGACTGGGTATTCCTCAAAAAAACGTATAGCTGGGCTAGCCATTTTCATCTTGAAAAAAAATAATACTTGGGCTGGATATCTGGCCTGGGCTAGACGGGCCATAGCCCGCCCAGTTAATACCCTGATCTCCTCTAAACAACAATGAAAACTTCGCTCACAAAAACTCTGCAGTGCTCACGCCTCAAAAACACAAATACTGCTCGAGCTGCTTGGTCCTAGCTGTCGGCCGCACCTTGTGCAATTCTCTCATTTATATTGACTACATAGGTTGACAATGGTGTGGGACCATAATGTCAGAAACCAGGAGGAAGCAAAAAAAATATAGTTGTACATAATAAGGAGGCACTTGCGTACATACAGCTATGGCCCTAGTGGGTCCCTACTGTCATCCAGTCAAAATAAAGTCATCTCCTGAATCCCCATGTTTGTTAACCATGTTAACAATGCTCGGCGCCATGGCGAGCGAAACAACTCGAAGGACGACGGAGAGGGCCTCGCGGACCATACGGATGGTCTGATACTGTGCCCGCTGCTCATTCCGGAAGCCAGGATCATCGGACACCTATGAGCTCCTTCGAGAGACTGAGACGACATGAAACGGTAAGGCCGCGCTTGGGAGCTCTGGTTTATTTCACACCTATATTAATAGTGTAATTTACTCATCATCGGAAACAACGCGTAAAATACAGGTGTAATGAAACCGAGGGCCCGAGGTCTGTAAGTAAAACCGGCGGGTTACGCGTGTAGTTTGAGAGACCAGTGTATATTTTACTAGTCGAAATCGACCAACCAAGCGCTTCGCCCGAGACAATCTGGTTTTATTTACAAGCGTCAGTTTTACAAGCGGTTTGGTTGGAAAACGACGATCCAATCACGGCCTAAGATGATGAGTTGGTCGCAAGATCATACGGTTTCACATCTAACCTACCCGACTTGTCGTATAGGCTATGAATGAAACATAAGATGATGAACTTCTTAAGCACGGAAACAATAGAAGAGGATGATCTTCTTAACAAGCAAATCACTGGCATTAGATCAACATGCAAAACAATACGAAGCATTATTTTCAAGAGGCATGGTGAACAGCTCGTGATGCCGCATGCCACAACATTCCAAGCTCAACTTTGCAATCAAACACAAGACCTGGCATTACATAGAAAATATTCAGAACAAACTCTTAAAAAGTCAACATTCATGTGACTATGCATCTCAGCTTTGTAACTATTTACTTCTAAACTGAACACAGGCATAGGAAAAACGATCGACGCTGCTCACAGCAAAGGGCGTCCCAGTCAAAAATATCACATGCATGTCTTCTAGCTAACATTAATGATCAAATTTGGACAAGGTTTTCCAATTCCAATATATTAAACTAATGTCTTCTTGCTAACATCAATGATTAAACTTTGACAAGCTTTTCCCATTCAAAATATGTAATGCCTATGATCGTGGAACGGGCAGGGTTTTTCATCAGTTTGTTAGCTGGTAGTCCGGTGGTTCAAGGTGACGACGAATGATTAGAGAACCATTCGATGTATTGTGCATGATGAACTATTATGGAGGACACAAACCATCTCAACATTTTGTGCAGGTCCACTAAAATCAAGATGAGCATCCCTATGGATTTCGTATTTATATGCTGCAAAAAACAAAGACACATCAGCACACACATGAATATTGGCCCCAGTGTCAACCCACCAATCGGTGGACTAACAAACTGAAAGTATGGTAAGCAGATTACCATACCCAGATGCCCCATCATTGTTGCTTAGAATGACATTGACACACTTGGAGTCCTGTCATAGTTTCTTGTACTTGTTTGGGCACTTTTTTCCCAGTGCACTCCATGTGTTGTAGAGTTGCCTATGCTCTCTGCAGACTAGTCATGTCACCAGCGTCTACTAATACTCTGTAAAGCTTCTCGATCATTCCTTCTATAATGTAGTGCAAACAGTGACTACTTCTTTCTGCAAAGTGGAATGACCAACTAGACCCAGTAATGCAGCAGTTTGCCTTGAACACATTGGCTCCTTTTGTGCAGTTCAACTAAAATCAAAGTCGGAATAAAACCGAGCTTTAATTTAGATATCCCTGTAAGCAACAATAGGTATGAGGGAAACAATTACTGAGAAATAATGGTTGATGACTTATACTCCCAGAAGAAAAACATCTACTGATCTACCTTATCTTAATGGGAAACAAAGTAGGAGAGTAGCAATTCTCCATCAATGTGATTCATTCATATTGACTGAGACATTATCTTAACAATGCCTTGTTTCAACATGTATAAAGAAAGACAAAGAAGAAAAGTACCATTCCTAAAACAATGCGACTGATTCATTTTAACAGAGACATTATCTTAACAATACACTACTAGGGAAAAGCCTAGCAGCAGCGCGGGTTCTAGGTATATCAGTAGCGCGGGACCGGCGCTACTAATAAGGCGCTACAGCTAACTCGTAGCAGCAGCGCGTGCGCTCCGCGCTACTGATATACAAGTGTAGCAGCAGCGTTCTTACAGGGAGCTCGCTACTGCTAATAGCTATAGCGCGCTTCTCCTGTGCGCTACTGCTACTATCGCGCTGCTGCTAACTTTTCTCCACTCGCTACTGCTAATTTTAGTAGTTTTTTGTTTTTTTCTGCATATTTGTTTTGTATTTGAACAGGCTTTATAGAAGAATCTTTAGCACATACAAATGTCATCATGATACACATACAAATGCCTGCGAGACCACAAATGTAATCATAGCATATACATACAAATAGTCTCATCATAATCATCATCCAACACAAAGTGGTATCTTGTCATCATCTCGAAAATAGCGATACATGCAAGTCTCGAATACTTGCAACTACAACGTCATCCATCTAAACAAAGGTATACGCGAGAAGAGCTATCACTATGAGTGAGAGCGGAACTATGCAGTACATGAGGTGGCGGTTACGAGTCCTCTCTCGCGCTAGCGTGAACCTCAAGTAACTAGCTTCTCCTTCTTGTCTGCTTTTGAAGCCTTTATGGCTGGCGCCCGAGAACCCATTCACTTGCGCCTGACACTCATGCCACTCGTTGTACACCCCGGAACCTTCCCTTTGTACACGACATAGCACTGCCATCTCGCCATCAAGAAACTAGGTACCTGTTAGAGATGCATCTTCATGAAGAGGATGTACAATCATATGCAACAAAATATACAAGAGCAACACGAAAAAGAAAGGGTTAGCAACTAGATGCAACATATAGTACGCAAACTAATTAACTAGAGGTACGCAGGTCATCGTACGCAAACTAACAAAGTAGCGTTACGCAAGTTCGGCAGGGACCGTGGACATCACAAAGTTTCATCGCTACAAAAAGTATACAAGTTGAACCAACACATATCATCATCATCGGCATCATAAATCACTAGAAGTTCCATCCTTCCATATCATCGAGGATGGACCCTAGCTTCTTGAATGGTGTGAGGTCTAGACGTTGCATGCCTGTGCGAGTTCGGACGTCAGCTCGTGATATAGGGCCGTGGTGGAACATCCCCTTCTCATCGACGACTTCTTTCATGATGATCGTCGCAATGTCCCTTTGGATGCGAAAGAAGTCATCTCTAAGTTTATAATTCGCTTCACCATGAGATTCTAGCCACTTCTAGATATGATCATCATTTCTGCTTGTCATGCGAAGCTTTTGGTGATCCGTGTTGAACTGAATCATGAGATGGACGATGTAGAATCCATCCTTCTTGCTTGGTTTTGGGACATGGATGCAGGAGAAGTTAGTTTTATGCGCGAAACCCATCTTCTTGTTCCTTTGTTTCCTGATCTGCATGTGGCCACCTCTAATGCTGAAGCCTTGGAGAGCATCATCTAGAATATTCATTATGTGGGTGTAGTCCTTTTTCTCGTAGTCTCTGGAAGGGTCAAAATACACGGCGTGGGAGACTTGCGGGTAAAGAACGATAAGGACGGCGCGCCCGTTGCTGCGGGGAAAAGACACCTCAAATTATTCTCCATATGAGCGAGAAGGAATGATTGAAATGTACGAAAGGGTTGTCCGGAACTGACTTACTTTGGATGATAAGGCACGAGGACAATTTCGTGGTCCTTATTCTGTACCATGAAGTTTTGGAGGTAGTCCCTAGCAGTTTCACACTCAAAGTCGCCGAGACTCAAGAAAGACTCATGCATGTAGTATGGATCCGTCACACAGATTTGGAAGACTTCTTCACTCTTCATGATGGAGCTCATATGTAGCACAAAAAGGCGGACGATTGTAAAATCGAGCCGCCTTGTCAAAAACATCTCAAAGATATGGTCAAACCGCAGGAAGAACACCTCCACGGTCCGTGTGTTGACGTAGGACTTCCCCTCAGGCAAATGAGCCGCGTATGTCGGATATCCTGGATCCTTTTAGGCTAGTAGGATTTTCTCAGTCGACAACACATGGTCGTGCAGTCTCCTGAGATCCCCTGATAGTGCCTCTAGTGGTTTCAGCGGTAGCATCGGCTCGCCCGTGAGATGGAACATGGCCGCACCTTTCACGGGTACACGCTCTTCAGAATCCATCATCTGGCTATTATGTGCTCTGGCTTGTTTGGATGCAGTTATCTTCCCCGATCTCTTCCTCTCCTTTTTCTTGGGCACACCTTCCAGACCCTTCCTTAACCCCTGCCCCAGGGTTCCCGGGCTAAGCACTTGTACGACCCCCGACTAGTTGAGCCTGTGTTGAGGCGACATCTTTAGGCGTGTCCTGTGAGGAATTCATGAAGAGAGACTTTTTGCAATCCTTCCAACGACCTTCCTGCCCGGGCATATCATCCATATCCTCATTAGCATGCCGGTAGCCCGATTCGTCATATGGTTGACTCATCATATCTATGTCACAGCCATACGCGTTTGTATTGAGGAAACCCATAGGGTCGACCTCCGTCTCATCATCCATTCTTTGTTCTACAGGACCGATTACATCAGCCAGTACTATTGCACCCCCTTCATCACGTCGTCCGCCGCTCTCACTCGGCACTACAGGAGCTGGTAATTGTGTAGGAGGGGTGGTGGTTTCCGCACATGCTTGTTGATGTGTGGTTATTGGTGTGCTCACGGCCGGCTCCAGACGAATAAGATTCTTCGGCCATAGCAGCACCCAACCCTTGCAGCTTCCAATCCACGGCAGGGTCTCGTCATCCTCTCCCACATGTTGTACTGGAGCAAAGCCTCGTGCCCCGAGTTCACACTGGACAAGCTAACCCTGAAGTGCCTAGCGGGAATCGGCTGGTTGTGGAATGTTGGTTTCAAGGGATTCAATATCATCCCCTTTCCACGTCCACCTTTTAGCGTTTGATCAAGTAGAGTATGGTGCACGGGGTTTCTTCGCCCTGCAAACACATATGTCTGTGGCATAAAACATCTAAAAGGCAACGAAAATGGAATATTCTCTCTATCTCTCTCTCTCTCTCTCTCTCTCTCTCTATATATATATATATATATATATATATATATATTGGTGCGTCATGTAATTACCGTGATGGCGTTGAGCTCAGCCAAAGACGAAGGCCCACCTAGCGCACCGGAAAACAAAGGACGGGCTGTTATGAGCGGGAGCGACTACGAGAGGAGGCACGCTTGCGTGAGCAAGTGATGGTGCGGTGTTGTTGTTGTTCATGGAGTTTCTCCCGACAAAACTGGGCATCGGGAAATCATGTACCGTCTTGTCTGGATTTTCCTTCGTCCAGTTGATGATAGATGGAACCAAGTTAGTAGTGAAATCATTTCTGCAGGCAGTTACAGCTGCATTGAGTGCCTGCTGTAGCAACTCATTTTTCTCCTCAGCTATTTTTTCCGTGTCCTCAGCTGCTTTTTTCTCAACCGCAAGCTTCACCTTCGCGTTGATGTCTGCCTTACTAAACTTATTTTTCTGCTTCTTGGCCTCCGGGCCCTCGTTGTAAAACATCTACCACGCGGCGCGTCTCCAGCGCCGTGCACACGACCATATTGCGGCCGCTGGCCCAAAGGGAGTCCCTTAAGTTTGTTCAAGGCCCGGTTGAGAGGGGTGTCCCACTTGGGCCTCATCGGAGAAGTAGGGTTTTCGGCTGCAAGCTGGTGTTGCTTCTTCTGCAGAAGGAGCATGAACCGTTTAGGAATGTGTAGTCGACTAGATATGGAGCTAAATGTAAGGTGCCAAAAGGATAATTACCAGTAGTCTAATCAATTTCCTCGTGATCTGGTCCGTGTAAAAAACCTTTTTTCCTTGTCCCACTTGTAGCGGGCCCTGATGAAGTCACGCTCCAAGGGGTTGGTGAACTTTGCGAAGGGGTCTGGGAGACCCGCGGCTTCATGTTCCGCGTCCTCCTTATCCCATATGGGCCTTTTACCAAGGTAGCCACGGCTTCTGAGGCGATGCTTCCCCGTGTTCCTTTGCTGAAGGCTCTTGAATTTAGCTGCCTTAGCCTTAGCTGTCTTGGTAGCGCAAGTGTCTTGAACTTTTCAAACTCCTCTTCCATATGTGTCGGATTTTCCTCCAGAATCTTGGACAGGGGTTCCTCAGCCTCAATAGCTCGTTTCACCCTCCCTTTCTAGGAGGCCAAATTATTGTTGAACATGCCCATGGCATGATTGTTAATATCTTTCATCTTTGGATCATCCCATGGTTGTTCGATGTTATCATCCCGGTCAGGGAAATTGAATCTCTTGTGCAACTTCGTTAGGAGCAACTGCGTTAAATGTTCTTTACTCCTTAAGTCATCATCGTTGATGCTCACACAGTCCAGTAGGATGCATCCTACTTGGTTCTCATAGCACTTGCGAGGTTCTTCCGGCTCTAATGGCTCAAACTTGCCAAGTTCCATCTTTGTGATCACTAGTCGTCCAATCCCTAGCTTGTTAGTTTTTCGTATCATCTACTTCTTATGCTTCTTCTTTTCGGTAGCGTCATCGGTGCCGGTACCTTCCCCGCTGGTATCTTCCCCGCCGGCCTCGGCGCCGCCATCGGTGCCGGTGCCGTCGGTGTCGATGTCGGCACCAGTACCATCATCGAGGCCGACCTGCAAACCTTGCTTAGCAGTCAAATAGTCGAGGTACTCTTGTTCACCCTCATAATCCATCTCGTCTGCATCTTGGTCAGAAGGCCCAGTTTCTTCGTTGTTCGACATGTTTCCTATGATTAAGTCACCTCGTTTATTTCTAAAAGTATGAAAAAAATGAGAAATGACATAAAAAAGAAATCTATGTGCCAGCAGTCGATATGCCTACTATCTAGCACAAATCATGCCAAAATTCACGGAAAATTTCGGCATGACCTTTGCTAAAAAATGGACATATCGAGCGCCTGAAATTCACCAGAATGGAAATGAATCAACATTCCGGCGTAACATAGGCCACTCGGATCATTTGCCAAAATTGAACCAAAACATCACATGTCCAAATGACATGTCCAAATTCCAAACATGACATGTCCAAAACATGACATGTCCACATATCACATGTCCAGTTCAAATTTGCATATAAATTCAGCCTACCTAAATTTGCTTATAAATTCAACCTAGCTAAATTCATAACTAAATAAATAACCTAATTAACCTAATTAACCCTAGCTAGCAGAGAGAGAGAGAGAGAGAGAGAGAGGTTTATAGAGGGTGCAGGGGTGAGGAGGCAGGCCCGACGAGGGCCGATGTTGGGAGGGGAGGAAGCAGAGGAGGGAGGCGTGGCGCGTCGGGGTCGGGGGCGAGCGCCGGGGTCGGGGGCGAGGGCCGGGTCGGGGGAGATTGCCGGGGTCGGGGGCGAGCGCCGGGTCGGGGGCGAGCGCCGGGGCGCGGCGGTACGACGGGGGAAGAGAGAGTGGGGATTTGGGGAGAAAAGAGGTGGGATGAAGCAGAGAGATGGAGGATTTTGGGTTAAGTGGATGTAGCAGTAGCGCGTTTAGACCAAAAGCGCTACTACTAATACAGGTAGTTATAGCGGGTTTTAAGGAAAACGCTACTGCTACCTTGACTAGCTGTAGCTCTTTTTCAGTAAACCGCTACTACTATAACCAGTTTTCCTTTTTCTTTCCCTTTATTTTCTCTCACTTTTTTTCCGAGAGCAGTGAACAAAGGGAAGGCGATATATATTGCATCATTTGACGGTTAAATATGTACAGAAAATAGGAACATATATATTACATCATTGGACCCATGCATAATAATGGCTAAGTGTGTATACAAAATAGGAACATATATATATAACATCATTTGACCGATAACATACGGTTCCTCAGCGTTGATGTTTTCGTTTTTGAGTCAACTTCTTTCCCTTCTTGTTCGTCGAAGAATAATTGAGCCCCTCATTGTGACTTGGCCTTTTCCATGGAGTACGATTTTTCTTAGGTAATGTAGTATTGATTCTTCTTTTGACGTATACTTCATCATCATCGTCATCTTCCCTCATTGGGTTGCCGTACTAAGCATAGTCTTCCTTGTTGGCGACTCCATCAATTCCAATGATGTTCCTTTTCCTCTCGTCACGACAACACGGCTGGGATTGCGCGGGTCGGTTATAAAGAAGCATTGTGTCACGTGCTTAGCGTGTACCCATGGCTCGTCTTTTGCGATAGCGTTCACGGTAGCTCTCTTGGCGTCACGTATAGTCATGGTAGTGAAAATCCGGCTTTCTCTTTCGACATTCTTAGCCCATCTAACACGGAACATCGTCGTGTTGTGCAGTCCAGAGTAGTCAAGCTCCCAGATCTCTTCGACCCTTCCATAAAATCGTTCAGTTCCACCGTTGTCGCTGCCGGTCATGCATTCCATCGTCACCCCTGAGTTCTGATCATCACTGTCCATATCTTTGTCCTCCGTGTAGAACGTGTATCCGTTGATATCATATGCCTGATAGGTTATGAGGTTGGGCGAGGGGCCATGTGCTAAGGCGTATATGAGCAATCCGTCCTTAGAGCCCTCCTCCGGGGGATTAGCAATAATATGCTCTTTGAACCAATGCAGGAAATCGGAGTTGCGCTCTCTAGTAACTTCGGCGTCTGTCCTGCATACCCCCTGATCACGATACTTCTTTGCGATACTTTCTTTGTGCAGTGCCATGAAAGGATCTACCTCGTCTAGGTGTTGTAGAACTACCAAGTTTGCTATGTCAAAGTCGTTGCATCGATCTGAGTAGGACACGTGCAGTTCCCTGCGACCGTTGCAGTGACCTTCTCCTTCAAGCCTCCCATCGTGCTTGTTAACAGGCAGACCAACACTAACACCAGGCGGCTGGTCTGCGCCATATAGAAAATTCTCGCAGAAAGAGATGCACTCTTGTGTCACATAGCCCTGGACGATGCTTCCATCCGGACGGGACATCTTACGAACGAATCCTTTGATGATCCCATGCATCCTCTCAAACGGCATCATGTTGTGCAGGAATGACGACCCTAGGTCTATTATGTCATCCACAATATGGACACACAGATGCACCATCACTTCAAAGAACGCGGGCGGGACGTACATCTCAAGATCGTTCAGTATCACAACGATCTCTTCCTGTAGCCTTCGGAGCTGCTTCACATTGATCAACTTTCGAGAGATGACATCGAAAAAGTTAAAGAGACCAATAAGCGTGTGCTTGTCCATTATCCCTCTAAGGGCAACAGGTAGTATCTGTGTCATCATCACATGATAGTCATGGGACTTCATCCTGCTGAACCTTTTCTTGTCCATGTCTAGATATCTGCTTATCTTGCCACAGTAACCGGAACTAACTTTGACTCCGGTAAGGCACTTCAAGAATTGATCGATCTCAGCCTGACTTAAGGTGAAGCAAGAAGGGGGGCAATAATCCTCTTTCTTTATTTTCTTGCCCTTCCTCTCTCGTGCCTCTGTCTCCGTCTCTGTCTTGTCTGACATTTTACGGGGCGGCATGTGCAGATCTTCCCTGATTTTCAAATCTTGCAAGTCTTTTCTTGCCTTCGGCCCATCCTTGGTCTTATCCGGCATGTTCATCAGTGTTGCGAGCAAGCTCTCAAGGACATTCTTACAAATATGCATTTGATCAAGGCAATGAGGTGTATCGAGTTTGTGTCAGTACTCCAAGTCCCAGAACACAGACCTCGTCTTCCATACCTTCAGTAGCGACTCCGGCGCCTTTCTCACCGTCTTTCCCGGCGCGGGGCACTCCTTCGAGCTTTTCAAGAGCTCATCAATTTCGGCACCGCTCCGCTTACATGGAGGTCCCCGATGCTCAGCGTGACCATTGAATAGATCTCCACGGTTTCTCCACGGGTCGTCCTGTTCGAGCCAACTTCGATGCCCCATGTACACGATTTTCCCAAACCCACCATCTTTCCTTGACGTTAGCTGCTGAGACGTCGTATCATCCATGCACCGTGTGCATCCGCAATATCCATGCACACCTGGCCTACGACAAATCCGTAACCGAGATAGTCCTGCACCGTCGTGATTAGCGCGGCTCTCATGTAGAAATATTCGCCTTTGCTGGCGTCCCATGTCTTGGCCGGTGTTTTCCATAACGTATCTAACTCCTCTTGAAGTAGCCCTCGATACAAATTAATATTATTTCCTGGTTGTTTTGGCCCTTGAATAAGCATGCTCATGTGAATGTACTTCAACTTCATGCACAACCAGGGGGGAGGTTGTACATCCATACAAGCATGGGCCATGTGATATGGTTGGTGTTCTGGTTGCCAAACGGATTCATGCCATCGGTACACGCATCGAGCACGATGTTCCTTGCATCACATTTGAAAAACCGATAGAAGCTGTTTAACGCTCTCCACTGGCTTCCATCCTTGACGTGTCTCTGTTGGGTTTCGTAGTAATTTCAAAAATTTTCCTACGCACACGCAACGAGGGGAGAGTATTGTCTACGTACCCAACGCAGACCGACTGCGGAAGCGATGAGACGACGTAGAGGAAGTAGTCGTACGTCTTCTCGATCCAACCGATCAAGCACCGAAACTACGGCACCTCCGAGTTCGAGCACACGTTCAGCTCGATGACGATCCCCGGACTCCGATCCAGCAAAGTGTCGGGGAAGAGTTTCGTCAGCACGACGGCGTGGTGACGATCTTGATGAACTACAGCAGCAGGGCTTCGCCTAAACTCCGCTACAGTATTATCGAGGAATATGGTGGCAGGGGGCACCGCACACGGCTAAGGAATCGATCACGTGGATCAACTTGTGTCAACTTGTGTGTTTAGAGGTGCCCCTGCCTCCGTATATAAAGGAGCCAAGGGGGGAGGGGGCGCCGGCCAAGAGGGAGAGGCGCAGGAGGAGTCCTACTCCTACCGGGAGTAGGACTCCCCCCCCCAATCCTATTCCAACTAGGATTCCCAAGGGGGAAAGAGGGAGAGGGGTGGCCGGCCACCTCTCCTAGTCCTAATAGGACTAGGGGAAGGGGGGAGGCGCGCAGCCCCCTTGGGCTGCCCCTTTCTCCTTTCCACTAAGGCCCATGATGGCCCATATGGTTCCCGGGGGGTTCCGGTAACCCTCCCGGTATTCCGGTAAAATCCCGATTTCACCCGGAACACTTCCGATATCCAAATATAGGCTTCCAATATATCAATCTTTACGTCTCGACCATTTCGAGACTCCTCGTCATGTCCGTGATCACATCCGGGACTCCGAACAACCTTCGGTACATCAAAATGCATAAACTCATAATATAACTGTCATCGTAACCTTAAGCGTGCGGACCCTACGGGTTCGAGAACAATGTAGACATGACCGAGACACGTCTCCGGTCAATAACCAATAGCGGGACCTGGATGCCCATATTGGCTCCTACATATTCTACGAAGATCTTTATCGGTCAGACCGCATAACAACATACGTTGTTCCCTTTGTCATCGGTATGTTACTTGCCCGAGATTCGATCGTCGGTATCCAATACCTAGTTCAATCTCGTTACTGGCAAGTCTCTTTACTCGTTCCGTAATACATCATCTCACAACTAACATATTAGTTGTAATGCTTGCAAGGCTTATGTGATGTGTATTACCGAGAGGGCCCAGAGATACCTCTCCGACAATCGGAGTGACAAATCCTAATCTCGAAATACGCCAACCCAACATCGACCATTGGAGACACCTGTAGTACTCCTTTATAATCACCCAGTTACGTTGTGACGTTTGGTAGTACCCAAAGTGTTCCTCCGGTAAACGGGAGTTGCATAATCTCATAGTCATAGGAACATGTATAAGTCATGAAGAAAGCAATAGCAACATACTAAACGATCGGGTGCTAAGCTAATGGAATGGGTCATGTCAATCAGATCATTCTACTAATGATGTGACCTCGTTAATCAAATAACAACTCATTGTTCATGGTTAGGAAACATAACCATCTTTGATTAACGAGCTAGTCAAGTAGAGGCATACTAGTGACACTTTGTTTGTCTATGTATTCACACATGTATTATGTTTCCGGTAAATACAATTCTAGCATGAATAATAAACATTTATCATGATTATAAGGAAATAAATAATAACTTTATTATTGCCTCTAGGGCATATTTCCTTCAGTCTCCCACTTGCACTAGAGTCAATAATCTAGATTACACTGTAATGATTCTAACACCCATGGAGCTTTGGTGCTGATCATGTTTTGCTCGTGGAAGAGGCTTAGTCAACGGGTCTGCAACATTCAGATCCGTATGTATCTTGCAAATCTCTATGTCTCCCACCTGGACTAGATCCCGGATGGAGTTGAAGCGTCTCTTGATGTGTTTGGTCCTTTTGTGAAATCTGGATTCCTTTGCCAAGGCAATTGCACCAGTATTGTCACAAAAGATTTTCATTGGACCCGATGCACTAGGTATGACACCTAGATCGGATATGAACTCCTTCATCCAGACTCCTTCATTTGCTGCTTCCGAAGCAGCTATGTATTCCGCTTCACATGTAGATCCCGCTACGACGCTTTGTTTAGAACTGCACCAACTGACAGCTCCACCGTTTAATGTAAACACGTATCCGGTTTGCGATTTAGAATCGTCCGGATCAGTGTCAAAGCTTGCATCAACGTAACCTTTTACGATGAGCTCTTTGTCACCTCCATATACGAGAAACATATCCTTAGTCCTTTTCAGGTATTTCAGGATGTTCTTGACCGCTGTCCAGTGATCCACTCCTGGATTACTTTGGTACCTCCCTGCTAAACTTATAGCAAGGCACACATCAGGTCTGGTACACAGCATTGCATACATGATAGAGCCTATGGCTGATGCATAGGGAACATCTTTCATATTCTCTCTATCTTCTGCAGTGGTCGGGCATTGAGTCTTACTCAATTTCACACCTTGTAACACAGGCAAGAACCCTTTCTTTGCTTGATCCATTTTGAACTTCTTCAAAATTTTGTCAAGGTATGTGCTTTGTGAAAGTCCAATTAAGCGTTTTGATCTATCTCTATAGATCTTAATGCCTAATATGTAAGCAGCTTCACCGAGGTCTTTCATTGAAAAACTTTTATTCAAGTATCCCTTTATGCTATCCAGAAATTCTATATCATTTCCAATCAGTAATATGTCATCCACATATAATATCAGAAATGCTACAGAGCTCCCACTCACTTTCTTGTAAATACAGGCTTCTCCGAAAGTCTGTATAAAACCAAATGCTTTGATCACACTATCAAAACGTTTATTCCAACTCCGAGAGGCTTGCACCAGTCCATAAATGGATCGCTGGAGCTTGCACACTTTGTTAGCTCCCTTTGGATCGACAAAACCTTCTGGTTGCATCATATACAACTCTTCTTCCAGAAATCCATTCAGGAATGCAGTTTTGACATCCATTTGCCAAATTTCATAATCATAAAATGCGGCAATTGCTAACATGATTCGGACGGACTTAAGCATCGCTACGGGTGAGAAGGTCTCATCGTAGTCAATTCCTTGAACTTGCCGAAAACCTTTTGCGACAAGTCGAGCTTTGTAGACAGTAACATTACCATCAGCGTCAGTCTTCTTCTTAAAGATCCATTTATTCTCAATTGCTTGCCGATCATCGGGCAAGTCAACCAAAGTCCATACTTTGTTCTCATACATGGATCCCATCTCAGATTTCATGGCTTCAAGCCACTTTGCGGAATCTGGGCTCACCATCGCTTCTTCATAGTTCGTAGGTTCATCATGATCTAGTAGCATGACCTCCAGAACAGGATTACCGTACCACTCTGGTGCGGATCTTACTCTGGTTGATCTACGAGGTTCAGCAGTATCTTGATCTGAAGTTTCATGATCATTATCATTGGCTTCCTCACTAACTGGTGTAGGTGTCACTGAAACAGTTTTCTGTGATGAACTACTTTCCAGTAAGGGAGCGGGTACAGTTACCTCGTCAAGTTCTACTTTCCTCCCACTCACTTCTTTCGAGAGAAACTCCTTCTCTAGAAATGATCCATTCTTAGCAACGAATGTCTTGCCTTCGGATCTGTGATAGAAGGTGTACCCAACAGTTTCCTTTGGGTATCCTATGAAGACACATTTCTCCGATTTGGGTTCGAGCTTATCAGGTTGAAGCTTTTTCACATAAGCATCGCAGCCCCAAACTTTAAGAAACGACAACTTTGGTTTCTTGCCAAACCACAGTTCATAAGGCGTCGTCTCAACGGATTTTGATGGTGCCCTATTTAACGTGAATGCGGCCGTCTCTAAAGCATATCCCCAAAAAGATAGCGGTAAATCAGTAAGAGACATCATAGATCGCACCATATCTAGTAAAGTACGATTACGACGTTCGGACACACCATTACGCTGTGGTGTTCCGGGTGGCGTGAGTTGCGAAACTATTCCACAGTTTTTCAAATGTACACCAAACTCGTAACTCAAATATTCTCCTCCACGATCAGATCGTAGAAACTTTATTTTCTTGTTACGATGATTTTCAACTTCACTCTGAAATTCTTTGAACTTTTCAAATGTTTCAGACTTATGTTTCATTAAGTAGATATACCCATATCTGCTTAAATCATCTGTGAAGGTGAGAAAATAACGATATCCGCCACGAGCCTCAATATTCATCGGGCCACATACATCGGTATGTATGATTTCCAACAAATCTGTTGCTCTCTCCATAGTACCGGAGAACGGTGTTTTAGTCATCTTGCCCATGAGGCACGGTTCGCAAGTACCAAGTGATTCATAATCAAGTGGTTCCAAAAGTCCATCAGCATGGAGTTTCTTCATGCGCTTTATACCGATATGACCTAAACGACAGTGCCACAAATAAGTTGCACTTTCATTATCAACTCTGCATCTTTTGGCTTCAATATTATGAATATGTGTATTACTACTATCGAGATTCAATAAGAATAGACCACTCTTCAAGGGTGCATGACCATAAAAGATATTACTCATATAAATAGAACAACCATTATTCTCTGATTTAAATGAATAACCGTCTCGCATTAAACAAGATCCAGATATAATGTTCATGCTCAACGCTGGCACCAAATAACAATTATTTAGGTCTAATATTAATCCCGAAGGTAGATGTAGAGGTAGCGTGCCGACTGCGATCACATCGACTTTGGAACCGTTTCCCACGCGCATCGTCACCTCGTCCTTTGCCAGTGCCCGCTTATTCCGTAGTCCCTGTTTCGAGTTGCAAATATTAGCAACAGAACCAGTATCAAATACCCAGGTGCTACTGCGAGCTCTAGTAAGGTACACATCAATAACATGTATATCACATATACCTTTGTTCACCTTGCCATCCTTCTTATCCGCCAAATACTTGGGGCAGTTCCGCTTCCAGTGACCAGTCTGCTTGCAGTAGAAGCACTCAGTTTCAGGCTTAGGTCCAGACTTGGGTTTCTTCTCTTGAGCAGCAACTTGCTTGCCGTTCTTCTTGAAGTTCCCCTTTTTCTTCCCTTTGCCCTTTTTCTTGAAACTAGTGGTCTTGTTAACCATCAACACTTGATGCTCCTTCTTGATTTCTACCTCCGCAGCTTTCAGCATTGCGAAGAGCTCGGGAATAGTCTTGTTCATCCCTTGCATATTATAGTTCATCACGAAGCTCTTGTAGCTTGGTGGCAGTGATTGGAGAATTCTGTCAATGACGCAATCATCCGGAAGATTAACTCCCAATTGAATCAAGTGATTATTATACCCAGACATTTTGAGTATATGCTCACTGACAGAACTGTTCTCCTCCATCTTGCAGCTATAGAACTTATTGGAGACTTCATATCTCTCAATTCGGGCATTTGCTTGAAATATTAACTTCAACTCCTGGAACATCTCATATGCTCCATGACGTTCAAAACGTCGTTGAAGTCCCGATTCTAAGCCGTAAAGCATGGCACACTGAACTATCGAGTAGTCATCAGCTTTGCTCTGCCAGACGTTCATAACATCTGGTGTTGCTCCAGCAGCAGGCCTGGCACCCAGCGGTGCTTCCAGGACGTAATTTTTCTGTGCAGCAATGAGGATAATCCTCAAGTTACGGACCCAGTCCGTGTAATTGCTACCATCATCTTTCAACTTTGCTTTCTCAAGGAACGCATTAAAATTCAACGGAACAACAGCACGAGCCATCTATCTACAATCAACATAAACAAGCAAGATACTATCAGGTACTAAGTTCATGATAAATTTAAGTTCAATTAATCATATTATTTAAGAACTCCCACTTAGATAGACATCCCTCTAATCCTCTAAGTGATTACGTGATCCAAATCAACTAAACCATGACCGATCATCACGTGAGATGGAGTAGTTTTCAATGGTGAACATCGTTATGTTGATCATATCTACTATATGATTCACGCTCGACCTTTCGGTCTCCGTGTTCCGAGGCCATATCTGCATATGCTAGGCTCGTCAAGTTTAACCTGAGTATTCTGCGTGTGCAAAACTGGCTTGCACCCGTTGTAGATGGACGTAGAGCTTATCACACCCGATCATCACGTGGTGTCTGGGCACGACGAACTTTGGCAACGGTGCATACTCAGGGAGAACACTTCTTGATAATTTAGTGAGAGATCATCTTATAATGCTACCGTCAATCAAAGCAAGATAAGATGCATAAAAAGATAAACATCACATGCAATCAATATAAGTGATATGATATGGTCATCATCATCTTGTGCTTGTGATCTCCATCTCCGAAGCACCGTCATGATCACCATCGTCACCGGCGCGACACCTTGATCTCCATCGTAGCATCGTTGTCGTCTCGCCAATCTTATGCTTCCACGACTATCACTACCGTTTAGTAATAAAGTAAAGCATTACATCGCGATTGCATTGCATACAATAAAGCGACAACCATATGGCTCCTGCCAGTTGCCGATAACTCGGTTACAAAACATGATCATCTCATACAATAAAATTCAGCATCATGCTTTGACCATATCACATCACAACATGCCCTGCAAAAACAAGTTAGACGTCCTCTACTTTGTTGTTGCTTGTTTTACGTGGCTGCTACGGGCTTAAGTAAGAACCAATCTCACCTACGCATCAAAACCACAACGATAGTTTGTCAAATAGACTCCGTTTTAACCTTCGCAAGGACCGGGCGTAGCCATACTTGGTTCAACTAAAGTTGGAGAGACAGTCGCCCGCAAGCCATCTCTGTGCAAAGCACGTCGAGGGAACCGGTCTCGCGTAAGCGTACGCGTAAGGTTGGTCTGGGTCGTCTCGTCCAACAATACCGCCGAACCAAAATATGACATGCTGGTAGGCAGTATGACTTGTATCGTCCACAACTCACTTGTGTTCTACTCGTGCATATAACATCAACATCAATAACCTAGGCTCGGATGCCACTGTTGGGTTTCGTAGTAATTTCAAAAAATTTCCTACGCACACGCAAGATCATGTGATGCATAGCAACGAGGGGAGAGTATTGTCTACGTACCCAACGCAGACCGACTGCGGAAGCGATGACACGACGTAGAGGAAGTAGTCGTACGTCTTCTCGATCCAACCGATCAAGCACCGAAACTACGGCACCTCCGAGTTCGAGCACACGTTCAGCTCGATGACGATCCCCGGACTCCGATCCAGCAAAGTGTCGGGGAAGAGTTTCGTCAGCACGACGGCGTGGTGACGATCTTGATGAACTACAGCAGCAGGGCTTCGCCTAAACTCCGCTACAGTATTATCGAGGAATATGGTGGCAGGGGGCACCGCACACGGCTAAGGAATCGATCACGTGGATCAACTTGTGTCAACTTGTGTGTTTAGAGGTGCCCCTGCCTCCGTATATAAAGGAGCCAAGGGGGGAGGGGGCGCCGGCCAAGAGGGAGAGGCGCAGGAGGAGTCCTACTCCTACCGGGAGTAGGACTCCCCCCCCCAATCCTATTCCAACTAGGATTCCCAAGGGGGAAAGAGGGAGAGGGGTGGCCGGCCACCTCTCCTAGTCCTAATAGGACTAGGGGAAGGGGGGAGGCGCGCAGCCCCCTTGGGCTGCCCCTTTCTCCTTTCCACTAAGGCCCATGATGGCCCATATGGTTCCCGGGGGGTTCCGGTAACCCTCCCGGTATTCCGGTAAAATCCCGATTTCACCCGGAACACTTCCGATATCCAAATATAGGCTTCCAATATATCAATCTTTACGTCTCGACCATTTCGAGACTCCTCGTCATGTCCGTGATCACATCCGGGACTCCGAACAACCTTCGGTACATCAAAATGCATAAACTCATAATATAACTGTCATCGTAACCTTAAGCGTGCGGACCCTACGGGTTCGAGAACAATGTAGACATGACCGAGACACGTCTCCGGTCAATAACCAATAGCGGGACCTGGATGCCCATATTGGCTCCTACATATTCTACGAAGATCTTTATCGGTCAGACCGCATAACAACATACGTTGTTCCCTTTGTCATCGGTATGTTACTTGCCCGAGATTCGATCGTCGGTATCCAATACCTAGTTCAATCTCGTTACTGGCAAGTCTCTTTACTCGTTCCGTAATACATCATCTCACAACTAACATATTAGTTGTAATGCTTGCAAGGCTTATGTGATGTGTATTACCGAGAGGGCCCAGAGATACCTCTCCGACAATCGGAGTGACAAATCCTAATCTCGAAATACGCCAACCCAACATCGACCATTGGAGACACCTGTAGTACTCCTTTATAATCACCCAGTTACGTTGTGACGTTTGGTAGTACCCAAAGTGTTCCTCCGGTAAACGGGAGTTGCATAATCTCATAGTCATAGGAACATGTATAAGTCATGAAGAAAGCAATAGCAACATACTAAACGATCGGGTGCTAAGCTAATGGAATGGGTCATGTCAATCAGATCATTCTACTAATGATGTGACCTTGTTAATCAAATAACAACTCATTGTTCATGGTTAGGAAACATAACCATCTTTGATTAACGAGCTAGTCAAGTAGAGGCATACTAGTGACACTTTGTTTGTCTATGTATTCACACATGTATTATGTTTCCGGTAAATACAATTCTAGCATGAATAATAAACATTTATCATGATTATAAGGAAATAAATAATAACTTTATTATTGCCTCTAGGGTATATTTCCTTCAGTCTCAGCTTTGGATCATCTCCATCTTCGGGCTTCTTCCTCTCTGCGTGCCAGCGCATTAGCTATGCTTCCTTGGGATCTACAAAATAGTGCTCGAGACAGGGAGTGATCGGTAAGTACCATACAACTTTCTGGGGACATTTCTTCCCGGCCTTCTTGTACCGAGAAGCATTGCACACCGGACAGCTTGTTTTTTCCGCGTGCTCCTTCCGATAAATTATGCAATTGTTGATGCACGCATGGTATCTAACGTGTGACAGATCAAGAGGGCACACGATCTTCTTGGCCTCATCAACAGTAGTACGACATAGATTCCCCATGGGAAGAACATCCTTTAGGTACTTGAGATGCTCATCGAGGCTAGTGTTGGTACATTTGTTTTTAGCCTTCGTCTTCAGGAGTTGGAGCGTGAAACTCAAGCGGGTCACCTCAGGATTGCAACCATCATACAATGGAGTGTTCGAGTCTACCACCAGTTGCTCCAGCTTTCCTCCTCTCTAGAAGCAGCTCTCTCAGTACTCGTCTCCTTGCGAAGCAATGCTTGAACATGAGGGTCCCGCACAATTGAACTTAGTACCAACGAACTCTGCTGCGTGCAGTCCATGTCGTTCTCTCCGCCGCCATGTTCGGCCCCTTCTCCTCCGCCATGTCCGGCCCCTTCTCCTCCGCCATGTCCAGCCTCTTCACCGCCGCCATTATCGATCATCTCTTCATCTTGCCCCGTGTCATCATTGCCTGCCCCGTCGGCGTCCTCAACATCGTCATCCTCATCTTCAATTATCCACCGAGTATAGCCATCCATGAAACCAGTCATGAGCAGGTGCGCTTCGACACGACCATCATCATGGGGGTCGAGCCAAACTATTCCTCTGCATTTTCGACACGGATATAAAACCACTGTCCGGTTATTTTCTTTCATGTCCTGCACCGCCAACCGCAACCACGTATCCACCATCGTTCCACTGACCATCGTGAACTCTGCACGATAATAATAAACAAATTGATTATAAAAATGCATGCATGCATCAAAGTCATACAAAAATGCGGCATGACCTTCCCTAAAAATAGGACATATATAGATCTAGAGTTTGCCCGGAATTCGCCGAAACGGAAATAAATCGACATTTCGGCAAAACATAGGCAACTCAAAAGCACAATTTGGCATCAACTCATGCCACACACACAATTTCCATCATATCTCCCAATTATCATATCACACACACATAAACATATTTCCATTTTGCAAAAGCATGAAATTTTAATCACCTCTATCTCGAGATCGAGCACATGGTGGAGATGATGATGTAGCGAGATCAAAAGTGCACAAAGCTCTTCTTGATAAAGATAGATCTAGTTAGGGGGCAAATAGGTCACTTAACTAAATGCTACATCTACCTAGCTAGCTAATTTGGGAGGAGACAACTTCAACTAGTGGAGGGGGAAGGAAAAAGAGAAAGGAGATGCATTAATGGAGGTGGTGTAGTTAGCTAGGAGTAATGAAGAGAGAGAAAGGTAGGTATGAGAGGGAGAGTAATGGGGGACAAGTATTGAGGAGAAGAACAATGAGAGAGGGAGGATGTGGGGGGTAGGGGAAAGGGAAGAGAGGAGATGGGGGAGGGGAGGACGGGTGGGGAAAGGTGGTGGGCTAGTCTGGCTTAGCAGTAGCGCGGGTGGTAAAACGCGCTGCTGACAAGAAATTAGCAGCAACGCGCTTCCCACACAACCGCTACTGCTAACTGGGACCAACAGTGTGCCCAATTTGAGAATTAGCAGCAGCGACCTCAGAAAAAGCGCGCTGCTACTAATGCTTTAGCAGTAGCGCCGGTCGCGATAACACGCTAAATGTAGTTTGGTGGACACTGTCGGCCGATATTTGTAGCAGTGCGGGTTGCTCCGAGTGCGCTACTGCTAACTCTGTTTCAGTAGCGAGTTTTGCGCGCACGTGCTGCTGATAATTAGCAGTAGCGCCTCTTTTTGAGCCGCGCTGCTGCTAAGATTCTGTGTATAAGGTTTTCCCTAGTAGTGATACCTTAGTTAAACATGTAGAAAGAACTACAAAGCAGGATAGTACCATTCCTAAAACAATGCGACTGATTAGTTTTAACAGAGGCAAAAAGGGAATCAATTACTGGCCAATAAAGGAGGATGAAACATGCGGCCACAAAAATGGCAATCACGCCAATCCCTAACAAGAGTTGCAGTTTTTAACTAAGATTCAGTAGTTAATTAATTCTGAGAGTGGCGTTGCTTAATTTTACCAGCGGCATTAGGTTAACAAAAAGCATAAAAAGTCCCAGGGGAGAGTGGGCGCAAAAACAGCATGGGTTGCATCCACCTATCACCTTCGGGCTCGACACCTCGCTGGTCAGTGACCAGCTGGCCAGAGAGGTGGAGCGCTGGCGTTTGGCAAGAAGACCGTGCTCAAAGGGGCTTGCCAAGCCACGATTTGTCGGCTCGTCTTTGCCGGGGTTGGTCACTTCTGTTGTGTGTCCGGTGACTTGCTCAAGCCTTGGTCTTCTAAATGCGCTCCTTGATCTCACGAAGAGCGGCTTCTCTGGTTTGGTTGTGTGCGGAACTTGATGCATGCCGAGGGAACTAAAATATGTCTATGCATAGGTTAGGGCAGAAAACGCCCATGTTGGTTGCACCAATAGGAGCCCCCGGGCCTAGACACGTGGTGCCAGGCATCGTCGGGCTAGGCCCAATAATGCACAGGCTCACGCATTGATCTTGCCGGGAATGGCACCGTGCTTTGAAATTTTCTTTGCTTCTTCGTTAATCTAGGTTTGGGCCATGCCCCAGCTTCATCCCGGTATCTCCGGCATTTGGTTGATGTAGTCCGTTTGCGTCGAAAACTAGGGGCACAAACACACACAGGAGGCCGTTAGGATGCTCGCGCGTGATTCGCAGTGACTGCCATCTCTGCCATCATTCACCCCTTTAACACAACCTTTCCCTCTTTCCCATGATGCGGATTATGCGCGGGGCATGCGATTAGCACAGAAGGGCAGTCATGGTTGTAGTGCTTTGATCGAAGGAGTCAGAGCGTCGGATTGGCGAAGATGGGCGGTCGATGGAACAAGGCGCCAGCCATGGATGCAAGGAGTTGGATTGGTGGAGCAGGGTGGTTGTCCCTAGGTAGTGGAGAGCCAGCCCCCACACTCCTCGCTATAAAAGGAGGGGTGCAAGGGCAGTGATGCTCATCCATCTTCTTCTTCTTCCCTCCCTTACTTCTACTTTTACCATGGCAAGAGGAAGAGGCCGGGCTTGTGCTTCGGCCATGGCGGCTAGAACTTCTCCTCGACACCAAGCTTCGGCTTCAGCCGCGGCTATAGAGGCCAGTACCAGCGCACAAGGCGAGGCCGTGGGGTGAGGTCGGGTTCAACGCAACACCCGCGGTCAAGCCAGACGGAGCGGCGCGCTTGTAGTTTCTCCTTCAAGTGCTCCGTCCTCGGCAGAGGGTCATATGGGGGACACAATGCTCGGGTCCTTCGTCGAGCTGCGCAATCCTCCCCGTAGTCACCTGCGGCTCCCCCACCCTTTCGCTAGGATGTTGGAGGTTGATCAGCTGCTCAGGATGTGGCTGCGCATGAGCGGTTGCTGTAATGGCGCTGTGTGGGCGAACGTCGAGTTCCCCGCGCCTCACGTCATGTTCCTTAGGCATGGGTGGAAAATTTCGCCCGTGCCCACTATCTTGGGGTGGGGCAAATCCTCCACTTAAAGTTGGTGGAGTCCAACACACTCTCCATCAAGTTCTTCGGGCCTTCAAGCGCTGGTCTTGGGTGCTGTGTCGAAAGCTCGAGTGATGATGAAAGCTCCTCCTTGAGCGACATCGACAAGGAGGACACCGATGGCGAAGACGGCGGCAGCGGCTATCCGGTCATCAAGTCCGAAGATGGCGACTCGGACTCTGACTGAACACCGGCAGCACCATCATCACCAACTAGGCACCAGTAGCACCGTCATCCGTAGCTGGACCCCGGCAAAGCGATTTGCCGGGGATGCTTCACCTAGCAGCCGCCGCCACATCTAGCTGGACCCCAGCAGGCTCGTGGACTCTGGCTTCGTCTTCCCTGCCAGTGTTCCTGCCGAGCCATGTCCCTCTGGTCCTTGCGGGGGTGACCACAGCATCGCCTAGCCTCTCCTTTTTCCCTCCTTGCTCTCGATGTAAACCCTAGGAGGAGAGGGACAAGAAAGGCATTATAGAGCACTTCTACTTTTTAAACAAAAAAGATGTAGGTTGTTGCCGCGTTTGAATCAAATATAGATATTTCCCATCTATATTCACATTTGTATGAGTCGTACTTGTTGTCTCACGCAATTGTGAGAAGAAACTTGCCAGACATTTAGAAGGGCTAGCCTTCAGCAGTCTTTCGACGAGTAAGATGTCTCGCAAAGCTTCTTGCTGGTCTCAAACGCGACTACTACTAAACCTTGTTGAGAAAACTCAAGACAAGTTTAGGAGTGCAGATGGAGGCTGGCATCTTGTTGGCTTCTAACGCAGCTGCAACTAATCCTGTCGAGCTAACTCGAGGCAAGGATAAGAGCGCGGATGAAAGGCGCAGCAAGATCTCCTCGCGTGCAAGTTTCTCATACGTAGACGTAATATGGAATGACAAGAAATTTGAAAAATGAAATAAACTTTTGATTTATCTTTCTTCAGAGTACTTCTTATCGCTTGAATAAGGAGAGGCCGCCGCAGGTCCAAGTGAGTGAGCATGCTTTCATCCTTCCCCCAGGAAAGTTGCCTGCGAGGAATCCTTCTGTCTCTGTTTGAAAAAGGAAGAAGAGAAAGAACGGCATGGGGCCCTTGGCGGCATGTTAATTGTCTTATCTAAACAAGTGTAACTACATGAAAATCATGCTATAGCACATAGAAAACATGTATGCAAATTTGTAAAACACTTGGTTTTATTCAGATATGCACAAGGTCTACAACTGGCTTTGTACAAAGGGTTACACGCCTCTCAGGCTATGCTTGTACAAAATGGATTGTCGGGGCAAGGCCCGGCAACCGTGCCTTATGGGTAGAGCTTGCGAAGATGCTCAATATTCCATGAGTTTTGCATGCGAATGCCATCTTTGGTTTCCAGAAGGACTACACCAGGTCTGGTGACTCGTACTACCTAGTAAGGGCCTTCCCACATTAGTGTCAACTTGTTTGCACCCTTGGCGGATTGAACGTGCTGAAGGACAAGGTTGCCTTCCTCAAGGCTCCGTGCATGAACCTTGTGGCTATGATAGTGGCGGAAGGCTTGCTGATAGCATGCAGCACGCACAGCTGCACGAAGGTGATCTTCCTCGAGGAGCACGGCATTGTCATTTCACAGCTGCTCTTGCTCCTTCATAGTAGGCAGGTACTCAAGGTGACCCGTATATGAGTTCTATGGGGAGCCCTGCTTCGCACCATAGACTAGGGAGAAGGATGTCTGACCAGTAGCTCGATTTTGTGTCATTTTGAGTGACGAAAGAACCAGCGGCAACTCGTCAATCCAACGCCTCCCGCACTTGTGCAGCCTATCAAAATTCCTTGTCTTGAAACCGCACAATACTTCAGCATTTGTTCTTTTTCCTTGCCCATTACTCCTTGGGTGAGCAACGGATGCATAACATACCTTGCTTCCAAGGCTCTAAGTGTTTTGCATGAAGGCGTGGCTCAAGAATTGTGTGCCGTTGTCGGTGGTGATCCTATTCTGGACTCCCAATCGGCAGACTAATCCTTTAAAGAACGTGACAGCTGACTTTGCAGTTACCTTTCTCACTGGCTCTACTTCAGGCCACTTTGTGAACTTGTCGATGAAGACAGACAAGAACTCAAAGCCCCCGGTAGCATGGGGCAAGGGGCCCAAAATATCGAGCCCCCAGACCGAAAAGGGCCAGGATAACGGAATCATTTGGAGGGCTTGCATTGGTTGGTGAATTCTCTTTAAATGAAACTGACATGTTTTACATCTTGTTACTAGCTTAGTTGCATCCTGGAGGGCAGTGGGCCAATAAAAGCCTTGCCGGAAAGCTTTCCCGAGAAGGGTTCTTGCTCCTATGTGAGAACCACATACACCTCCATGTATCTCCGCCAATGACTTAAGTCCATCATCCTGGATAATGCACATCAATTCACTCCATTTGGTCTCTTTCTGCATAGGATGTTATCCATAAACTGGTACATACTTGACTGACGGGCTACTTTCTCAGGTTGCTCTTTCTCCTCGAGAAGTTCCCCGGTTTGGAGAAATTGAACTATCTATTGCGCCCATGTTGGAGCCTGGGGCTCGACAACGAGGAATAAAGGCATTTCCTCGGCTGCGGGAGGCTAATCTCAAAGGCAAGAACCCGTGATTCCACCTGAGGCCGCTGCTCACCATCAGGCGCATCATTGTTTCCGGCAGCTGCTTTGCTGACGGCTTCTGGGAGCTCTGCTGGAAAGTAGTTGCCGATGCTTATATTTCTCCTCTTCTTGGCTCTCGTTGACGGGGTGACCGTGGGCTGAGTCAAGTGGAGCAAAAATGTCCCTGGTTCCACAGGTAGCTTTTGGGCAGAACACTTTGACAATTTATCAGCAATGTTGTTTTCTGCACGAGGGATGTGCTCTATTTGCAGTCCATCAAAGTGTTCTTCCAATTTTCTCACTTCATCCACGTACGCTTCCATCAATGGGCTCTGATAATCCTTGTTTACTTGCTTTATTACAAGCTCCGAATCTCTGCGGACAATCAGCTTCTTGATTCCCAACTCTACCACAATTCTGAGCCGGCGAGCAGTCCCTCATACTCAGCAGTATTATTGGTAGCTTCCTCACGGGGGAAATGCATTTGAACTACATACTTGAGATGCTCCCCGGTGGGTGCGATAAGCAATACCCCGGCACCGCCGCCTTGAAGCGAGAAAGCACCATCAAAGTACATGATCCAATCCTATATACTTAAGAAGTTCACCCCCACTACTTGATTTATCTCAACATGCAACATAGACACGTCAGCATCCAATCACAGGCAGCCACGTCACACTTCATTCACGCCCATGCAGCACACCTCCTAAGGTCATTTCCCCTGAAAGGAACAAAACAAAATCAATCCAATAATTCCCCACGCGGCCACTCGCACTCCACGCCCCTGGTCAAACCCGGAGAAGCCCTCGCGATTTTCCTCCAGCAGCCTAACTCGCCGATGGTCAGAGCCAACTCCGCATCTCCTTGCTCCGCTTCGAATCCTCCTCGCGGTGGCGGTGCTCCGGACACATCCATCCCGATCGCGTCAGGGGCAGCGCCAGCAGGACAGCGAGGGTAGTTCCCCTCTACATGCTGCGCGGCACCCCACCGGTAGGACCCCCGGCCCAGCTACCCTTCGGCGGGAGCGCTGGCGCAACTCACCTATGTGTGCTGCGCGGCTCCCCTCCGATAGGACTGCCCGCCCTCTTCATTTGGCGTGATGCCCCTCCGACAGCACCGCTGGCGCCCTCCCATCTGCATGCGCTGCAGCGCCCCTCCAGCAGGACCGCTGGCCCTCTGCATGCAACCGGTGCCCCTCCAGCAGAACGACATGCCCAGCCCCCCTCTGCATGTAGCGTCGAGCGGCCGCGTTTATCCTCGGTGTGCCGCCTGCCTCAGTTCTACCCAAGATTCATCCGGCATCAATGGGGAGGTCTAATTTAATCGCTTCCACCAGAATTGGACCGGCAGCTCATGTCCGGAGCTGGTACTGGGCTGACTTCTCTATGGTGCTCATGTCGTTCTCAGCAATGGACTGCAAGTGACTACTGCCCATCTCGACGCCATCTGTGGACTTGAAGGTAGTGTGCTCTGTTCTTCACAATATTATTTTCTTCTTCTTGTAATCCTATATATTCTTATGGAAAAGCCCCCTACATCCCATCACTTCCAACGGCCCCGGTTATGATCTGTAGTGAACAACCTGCTTCTATTTTGTTGCCAATAGGCTGATACTAAAAATAGAACACCCTGTAAATTAAAAAAACAATTCTATTGCAGGTCCCTAATTGATGTTTGACATTCTTTCTCCTAATAATGTTGGTGCCGGCGCTCCACTTCCTCTCCCCACCATCTCCACAAGAAACTGATGGATTTTTACCCTTTAAAATCTGCTCCGCCTCACCTCATTTTTGTACCCATCGACCTCCAGTACTAGAGGGTCTCTCTGCCAGAACACTCACACTGCTGGTGAGTAACTTCCTCCTAGCTCCATATTCTCTATGCCATATTGCTACCTGCATCACAAATTTGCACTGTTAGGCTGTACCTGCTCGATTACACCCAAGTAGTCATCTTCATTCGTCTTCCCTCTCTTCCTACACAAACGCATTCCATTTCTGCCTCCTACTGGTACATAGTCTCCACCTCGGTTGCTTTGCTGATTCTGGATTTTGTTTGCTCAATATCAATCTGAATTTAATTTTCCTACATTGATGTAATTCTTTACATGCGCGATTAAACACAAACGCCTTGCATCCCCCCTGTGTTAGATAGGCGTCTATATATATGTCGTAACCTGATTGTATTTTTATCTATTCTAAAGAGAAGCTTCTCTGTCGACAATACTAATTCAGTGCCTCTGTTATCTTTATCAATGGTTAGCAACTTTTAAATATTAATCCCGTAGTATATCAGACTATTAACCTGACATGTCAAGCCTTTTCAGATAGCTCAAGATACAAACCTACTGCCCTCTCCAACTTCATCCAACATAAGTGCTGAGAGGTTACCGACCATTTATCAAATTTATCATTACAAATATATAGACAAAATATTACGTCCACATTTTCTAATCAATTTTATCATAAATTATCTTTAGTACAACTGCAAAAAAGCCAAATGATTCCTCTGACTATACACCTCCAACTGATAATGAAAAACCTATAAACATAAAAGAAAATGAATCCAGCTATGCTTTATAAAGTTGCAAGCTTATTTAACCACTCTGATCAACCTTATGCTTCCTGTTGTCGTGCTTCGTAAACATCCATGCTTATTGCATTACTCTGATTAAACTTCCTTCCTCATCAGATCTCGAGTGAAAAGAAGAATAGATTTCACCGACGGTGATGGCAATAAATCATTCAGGTATGACAATACTCACGTGCCTATAATGCACATGGTTTATACATGCTCTCCTTTTATTGATCGGTTGGCTTACCCCCTAAGAGAAGTATCTTATCTGAATGCAGCTGAAAGGAACATGACCATAGTCCTTCCAAAAATGCAAGCAAGAGTATTTATTACTTCAAATAATCTCAAAAAACAATGTTTTTCCTTCAACGATTTACAATGCCAGATATTCTCCTTACACAATAATGTAGACAATAAAAATCTAGCAACCAACCATGAGCAATAGTAGTAAACCAAAGAAGCAGGCTAAATAGGTACTCAATTTTAATTCCAACTTTTCTATCTACCTATTTCTGTTACTTCCTGCTTTAACAATGCTATGTTTTGCAATACACATAGGAGAACTTCCATCATGCTACAGACGAGAAATAACCTTCAATTTGTACGACCAATTTTTCTTCTTTGACAATGCTATGTTTTACACACCATCCATGGCATGTTTGCGAAATGATAATTTATTTGAAATACAGGAAGGTTCTTGGGTTAAATTCATATTCTCTTGCCCGATTCATTTTCTATTTTGATTCATTCTTTTATTAATTTCAATATTTGACATAATAAATGGAACCAATTTTCTAAATGTAGTTCAAAGAAACCAGAAGAAAGTACTACGAAAAATTACAAGCAAGAGTATGCACTATTTCTCACACCCTAGCCAACAATACGAGTTTCTTCCTACATATATTTACAGTTCCAAAAAAACTCCATCAACAGGAATGCAGATACACTTCCAGAAAATCTCCAACAGGAACAACCATAATAAAAGAACATTTGTACTATATAAGTACTTTACATTAACTATATTAACTTTCATTTTCTGATTTAACTATCCAATAATTTATTGTGTTATTTAGTTTTTTGACAACACTGCATTTTCTAATACATGCAGGGCAACTTGAACTCTGCTACAAATGAGTAATAACATCGCCTACAACCAGAAATAACATATTGCTTATATTCATACCACTTTGCATAGCTTCTATTCTAACCAAGGAACATTACAAATTTTGTTGAAGTACAAACTTAACAATGGTTCCAGTTTATGTTCTTTGTTGCACTTACGATCCAATACAAACCAACAGTGTGTGTTAAAATATATTAATGAATGGATCCATTTTCTGTTCTTTGGTGCACTTATGATGTCGATAGAAACCTATAGTGTGCATTAAAGTTGAATGGATCAGTTCATACATATGTACTTTCCAATTTTCAATTATCATATTGTTCAACATTTGTCCATATGTATTTTCAAATTTTAAATTATCATATTGTCCATCCAAACATACATCTTCTATGAAAAATAATAATACAAAAGTATTGCATCCAATTCCTGCCGCAACGTGCGGGGTATTAGCTAGTTCCATTGAGTTTCCCTGCTAAGGAGGGCTGACTCCTCGATCTCGTCATTTGGTGTTGGTGTCCATTATGCAATGAATTCAGTTAATGCTCTTCTTTTAATAGTTGATGTGCTCTCAAACTTAAGTACAAAGCTTGGCAGTTCCAACGCCCACTCTACTATTCTGCCGCTTGCTTCTGGATTCCTCACAATACGCTCCAACGAAAAGCGGGTGACCACTATGATCTTATGTGCTTGGAAATAGCTGTGCAGCTTCCTCGAGGTCATGAGTAGGCCAAAGACCAACTTTTGCACGCCTGCATACCTTGACCTAGCCCCCTGCAGTAGGGAGCTAACAAAGTATATTGGCCGCTGCACCACTTTCTTCTTAGATGTAACTTGCTTCTTAGTTGTTTTCCCTTGCACCACTTTTTCTTTCCCGGCATCTAGCCTTGCTGTAGAAGATGTCGTTTCGTCAAAGGATGGCTCTGCCGCTGTTGTTTCCTCATCGTCAGCTTCCCTCTGTGCAAGTAGTGCAACACTGACCACTTGATTCGTCTCCACTAAGTATAACAACAACGGTTCTTGTGGTTTGGGTGTGACTAGAGTTGGCGTAGAAGACAGGTACTTTTTTAGGTCATGCAGCACAACCTTCACTTCTAGAGTCCATTTTACTGGATCCGCCTTTTTTAATATTTTGAAGAAAGGCAGGGCGCGTGTAGCGCCCAAGATGCAGTTCTATCCCAATCATGTGATGATTCATGATCGGGGCACAGCCGCATTTCGAGCGCATAGCAAGGTGGACATCATTACAACATACCATGTACTAAATGTCAGGACCCCGACTCAATGCCATATCGATCTAGCATGTAACACCTCATATCACTTTGCAGCCTCACGCATGGTATTCCCACGGGCGTCGCCTTACCTTGCCCGGGACTGTTTGCGCCTTTTGGCACACGTATATGATAGTGTCGCTAGCAACCATATGACAAGGAGCCCGGGCTGACATGGATAGTCATGAACCCAAAGTGGCACTAACTTACAGGGACAGGCATACATGACCCATCAACAAACGTGTCGGTCATCAGCGAGTGAATCCGGGCTGTAGCACTCGTCTAGCAGGACTCCGGTAAACCGGGCTGTAGCGGGCTAACAGGACTTCGGTATTCATTGCGTGACATTTCCCCGAAGGGACAGACACGAACGAAGAAGGGCACATGCCGGCCAGCCTAAGTGTTCTGGAGCAGTAGCAAGCTACCATGGCTCAGTGGAAGCACTAGGAGACATTTCCCGGTAAGAGAGGCTACCAAGGATAAACAACTAGATAGTCAGATCCCACACATACCAAGCATTTCAATCATACACACAATATGCTCGATATGTGCAAATACAACAAGGCATCACAACATGACTCTACAACTCAAGTACTTTATTTAAAGGCTCAGAGAGCCATACATATCATACACACAAGTACGGGCCACACGACCCAACATTCAAGTCATACAAACATAAAAGCCAACAGCGGAAGTAACTTGTCTGAGTACAGACAACTAGGAAATAAAAGAGGCTTGAGAAAGCCTGACTATACTAAACGGTCCATCGTGAGCTCAGGATCACCACCTGGGCTTCCGCCAACTCGTCGACATCGACATCTATGAAGAACCCATTAGAAGGGGTTGCAACGTCTTTTGTAAAACGTAAATTAAGCAACATGAGTACAAAGGTACTCAACAAGACTTACATTAGATGCATGCACATTATCAAGAAGGGTTGCTGGGGTTATTGCAGCAAGCCAGCTTTGACTCTTGGCTAAGTTATATTATGAGACTACAACTTGAAATGGTGTTGCACACTCGAGTCCACTACACACCACTTCAATACACTACCGAGGATCCACCTCCGTCATCCTACGGAAGATCTATCCTCGGCGCTCATGCTTATCTTGAGGCTTTTACTAGTATCCAGTTACTTGTCTATGAACTGCATAGGCAACCAAGTAGTCCTTTACTGCAGACGTGGCTATTCGAATAGATGATGTTAACCCTGCAGGGGTGTACTTCTTCATACATGTTTCCACCACTTAGCGTCTGCACACGACATTTGCTCGGCAGACTTCAAGAGAAAGCCGACGTGGGTGTAGACCATGACCTACCTAAACACCTAAGTCTCTAGTCCAGGTTTATCGCCTATTCAGGTTCCATCCGCAGGGAGTCTGGCCGAGGTTTCCACATACGGCCCCGAACGATGTGTATAGGGTTCTGAGACACCTAACGGGTGCCTGACTTACCCGGCTACGTACCTACCCCATCACAGCCCACCCTGCAGGTCAGCGCTGCCCACGGCCTCCAGTAAGCTACAAACACCAGAAACTACTTGCAACTCCTGGACAGAGGACTAGGGTGGATGAGAAGTCGAGCGAGTCAATTAAGGATCCCAATGTATGGTAGTAGCTGATTCTTAAATCACATATACAGATCTCGGTGCTTAAGGACGGTTCCAATGAAACAACCCACCATGTACTCCTAAATGGCCTCTCATCGATACCTTTACCAAATCATGTTCAACACATCACTCTCATTGCCGGCATCATCATTTCACTCTAGCCCATCACCCAGATGAACTAGACCTGACATGACTCTAAGCATAGCAGGAATAGAAAGGTAGGAAACACATACACATGGCTCAATCAACTCCTACACATGCTAGTGGGTTTCATCTAGTTACTGTGGCAATGACAGGTCATGTAGAGGAAATGGGTTCAACTACCGTAGCATACATCAGTTTGAAACGCATTGTCTTAATGCAGTAAAAGAGAGCAGAGGCGAGAACTTGGGATTGTATCAATATGATCAAATGGTTGGTTGCTTGCCTTGCGGGTCCGTGGACTGGTATTGCTCCTCGTTAGGGTATTTGCGATACTCCTCGGGGGCAGAACCTGCCGCAGAGAGCACCGATACACAATTATCACCAAACATTGTGCAACAATATGATGCATGCATGAGACATGGCTAAATGAGTGTATTGGGATAATGCAACTAAGACCAGATGGGTTTGGACCATTTTGAACCAAAGATTCAAGTTCCAAGCTCATAAATGGCCCTTAATAGTGCTTTATCTTGTTCTGCACTAAACAGCAGGTTAACTTGCTTAGCCATGCAAGAAACAAGTACAAATGGATAGATTGGATTTTTCTGATCATTTTTCACATATAACACTTTGCATTCGGAGCTACAGATTAATTTCTATGAATTTTTGAAGTTTGTGCTATTTACTGGAATTTCATGTATAAGAATAATTCCACTAATTGAATTATTGGGTTAGCTTTGCGTCAGGGTGACGTCAGCAGTCAACGGGGACGGCCCAGGTCAACCTGATCAGTGGGTCCCGCGTGTCAGTGTCATTAGGCTAACTAATTTAAATTAACTAACCCTAGGTTAATTAGCAGGGCGGGCCCCACCTGTCATAAACTAGGGGGGGTCAAACTGGGCCCACCCGAGGTCAAACTTGGTCAGCAGGGTCAAACTCGTCGGAGTTTAGCTGCCGACGAGGCCAAACGCGGCGGGGCAGTGCGGGTTTTGTGCTCCGGCGACCAAAACAACGGCGGAGCACGTCTACGTGACGTGGGGAGTGAGCCGCGTCCATTGGTGGTGGTGGTTGGGCTCGGGGTCGCCCGAAACGGCGCTGGTGATGATCTTGGTGGCTGCCGGAGCTCGGGTGAGCTCGGGCTCGTCGCTAGGAGGCACGACGAGGAGCATGGGGTAGTGCTACGGCCTCCTGGGGGTGCGGTGAGGTTAGCGGGTAGGGTGGCGTGGCCGTTGCGTGGCCGAAGTCTCGTCGGAGACGAGCTCAGCGGCGGCGCGTGCGGGCGAGCTCGGTATGGTCACTATGGTGCACGAGAAGGCAAACAGAGAGGAGGAGGAAGAAGGAGGGCTCACGGCGCGTCGGACGAGTGGGTCGGAGGACTCGGGGACGAGCCGGAGCAAGCGGGGCGGTGAAGTAGAGCTCCAGCGATGGACGGTGAAGATGAGGTCCGTGCGGTGGCTTTAGGGTGAACGAGCACTCGGGGCTCGGTCTGCTTGACGGAGAGGACGATGGCGGAGCTCGTGGACACGGCGGGGCGGCGTGAGGACGACGGTGGACGCGAGAACTACGGTAGCGTGGCTGCGGCAGCGTCGGCCATGGCGGGGGGAGGCGAGGGAGAGGCGACGGGGGTGAATGGATGTGTCCAAAGGGTCGAGGGCGCGACGTGGAGGTCGTCCATCTCGTCCAGCAGCGAAGTGGCAAGCAGGTGGCGTCGTGGCGAGCTCACGCTCGTCGGCGTCACCTCCCTGCCTGCCTGGCGGGGACGAAGCAGCTGGTTGGCGTGGGCCAGTACAGTGCTGGGCCGCCAGGTGGGCCGGGGCGTGGGTTTGGCCAGGTAAGTGGGGTTTTCCATTTATTTCTATTTTTTATCCCTGTAAGTTTGTTGATTTTCTGAAAATACTTAGGATCCTTCAAAAATCATCAAACTGCATATGGCCACTGTTAGGAATATATCCAACATGGAACATTTTAGTTTGCTATTATTGAAGCATTTGAAATATTTTATAGTATTTAAATGCCCAAATTCAAATAACTCCAGTGACCTTAGGATGGCCTAGAAATTTGTGCATCACTTTCCGAGATTGCTTCTTTCTCAGAATGGTGCGACCATTGATCCTTGAGAAACTTGATATTATGACGTCGAGTGGTACGCTTAGCTTGATCGAGGATACGAACGGGGTACTCTCGATACGTGAGATTGTCTTGAAGATCAAGCGTTTCGTGGACCACTCCACGGATAGGATCCGAGAAGCAACGCCTGAGTTGAGAAACGTGGAAGACATCGTGGACTCTGGAGAGGTGCGAAGGTAGTTCCAATTGGTAGGCAACTTCTCCTCGTTTAGCGAGAATGCGAAAGGGTCCAATGTAGCGAGGAGCCAATTTGCCTTTGATACCTAAACGATGGGTTCCCCTCAGAGGAGTAACCCGAAGGTAAGCCTTCTCGTCAACCTCAAAAGTCATAGCCTTATGTTTTCGGTCATATTGGCTCTTTTGACGGGATTGGGCTGTTTTCAACTTTTCACGAATGATGCGAACTTGCTCTTCCGCTTCCTGGATCATATCCGGGCCAAAGAATTGTCTTTCCCCGGTTTCTGACCAGTTAAGAGGCGTTCGACACCTTCGTCCATAGAGAACTTCAAAAGGGGCTTTACCCAAGCTAGATTGATAGATGTTGTTATAAGCAAATTCGGCAAATGGAAGGCATTTCTCCCAATCCATTCCGAATGAGATAACAGAAGCTCGAAGCATGTCTTCTAGAATCGGGTTGACGCGTACTACTTGACCACTTGATTGAGGGTGAAAGGCGGTGCTAAAGGAAAGACGGGTTCCCATAGCATTTTGGAAACTTTCCCAAAATTGAGAGGTGAAGAGACTTCCTTGATCTGAGTTGATCTCCAATGGAACACAATGGAGGGACACTATTCGGGAGATATACAAGTCTGCTAGCTGGCTAGCGCATATACTCTCGCTAATAGGCAAGAGATGGGCCACTTTGGAAAGACGATCGATTACGACAAAGATAGCATTATTCCCTTTCTTGGTCCTGGGAAAACCGGTGATGAAATCCATACCAATTTTATCCCATTTCCATTCAGGAATAGCTAAAGGTTGAAGGGTGCCAGCAGGCAGTTGATGCTCTGCTTTTACATGACGGTAGACGTCGCAATTAGCAACAAACTGAGCAATGTCCCTCTTCATCCTAGTCCACCAGAACCTCTGGCGTAGGTCCTTATACATTTTGGTGCTACCGGGATGAATGGTGAGAGGATATTCATGAGTTTCCTTAAGGATCAACTGTCGTAGTTTCCGCTTCTTGGGAACCACTAAGCGGTTTCCGAAGTACACGACACCTTGATCATTGACGGAGAAACATGGAGCAACTCCGCTAGCAATGTTCTCCTTGATCTGAGATATCCCCTTGTCATACCGCTGAGCGGTTATGATATGATCCGTAAGGGTAGGTTTTGCCACCAAGGTGGAAAGGAATCCTTGAGGAACGATGTGAAGATTAAGCTTCCGAAATTCCTCATGGAGAAGTGGTTGACTTTGTTGTAACATCAGATTGTTACAATAAGATTTATGACTTAGTGCATCAGCCATGACATTGGCTTTTCCTGGGGTGTAAGTTATCCCTATGTCGAAATCTGTGACCAACTCGACCCAACGTCTTTGCCTGAGATTCAAATCCGGTTGGGTGAATATATACTTCAGACTTTGGTGATCGGTGAAGATTTCGCAATGATTACCGAGGAGGTAATGTCGCCAGGTTTTGAGTGCATGGACTACAGCTGCAAGCTCTAGATCATGAGTAGGATAATTTTCCTCATGTGGGTGCAATTGCCGTGAAGCATAAGCAATTACGTGTCGATCTTGCATGAGAATGCAACCTAGTCCTTGTCGCGAGGCATCGCAATAGATAACAAAGTCCTTGGAGAAGTTTGGTGTTACCAGTAGGGGAGCAGAAGTTAGGCGTATTTTTAGTTCCTGAAAGCTGTGCTCACACTGTGGGGTCCACTTGAACTTTTTATCTTTCTTGAGGATTTCAGTTAGAGGTTTAGAAACTTTGGAGAAGTTCTCGACAAAGCAGCAACAATAGCTCGCTAAGCCAAGGAAACTCCAAACTTGCTTGACCGATTCAGGTGGAGTCCAATTAAGAACGGCTTGAACTCGCTCGGGATTGACAGCAATACCCTTGCTAGATATTACATGGCCTAGATAGGTCACTTCTGCAACCAAAATTCACATTTAGAAAAGTTGGCATAAAGGCGATGCTCTCAAAGTTTCATCAACACTAGCCTTAGATGCTCGGCATGTTCTTCCTCATTCTTGGATAGATGAGTATATCATCGAGGTAAAACCACGACGAATTTTATCCAAATACTCCATGAAGATTGAGTTCATTAACCGGGAGAAAGTGGCTGGGGCGTTGGTTAAACCGAAGGACATGACGGTGTACTCATATTGGCCATAACGAGTAACAAAGGCCGTTTTGGGAATGCCCCCGTTCTTGATCTTGATTTGATGGTAGCCCAACCTCAAATCCATCTTAGAGAAGACTGAGGATCCAATGAGCTGATCATACAGGTCGTTGATCCCGGGGAGTGGATACTTGTTCTTTATTGTGACCAAGTTGACGGGTCGATAATCTACAACCATCTGATCCGTACCATGCCTCTTCTTGATGAAGAGGACGGGACAAGCCCATGGAGATGAACTAGGACGGATGAAACCCTTTTTCAAGGACTCATCGAGTTGTTTCTTAAGCTCGGCTAGGTCTAGTGGTGCCATCTTATTGGGTCTTCTAGAGATTGGGACAGTTCCTGGAATAAGATCTATCACGAACTCGACATCTCGGTCAGGTGGAACACCTGGCAATTCTTCTGGAAAGACATCCGGAAAGTCACGGACTACCGGAACGTCTTCGAGGTCTGGCAAAGGACTGACATTAAGAGAATATAGTTGTCGCTTAGCTACTCGGGTCAAGACATTGACTATCTCGCCCGATGGATGGGTAAGTTGAACAGTCCTAGAGAAACAATCAATCTTGGCATGATGGGTTGACATCTAGTCCATACCCAAGATGATATTAATATCTGAAGCTTTGAGAGATATCAATGACACAAGGAAAACAAGTATGTCGACCTGAATTTCATTCCCATGGCTTACTCTAGAGGTTTGCCATCTAGAACCAGGCGTAGAAATTTCCATGGTGGAAGGCATGTCACAGAATGCGGTGTTATGCAAATGAGCATAGTCTTCGGATATGAATGAATGACATGCTCCAATATCAAAAAGAACAGATGCCGGATGGCAATTAACAAGGAGCATACCGAGAACGACATTAGGATCCTCCCGAGCCTCTTCAGGTGAGACACAGCTCACATGGCCACGTGCAGCAGTGGACGGCTTGGCATAGTACACCTTCCCTGTTGGCTTGCCACGGCCAACAGCCTTTCCAGACTGGTTGGGGTTGGTCTGGGGACACTCTCGCATGTAGTGGCCCGGTTCTCCACACTTGAAAAACGTCACAGTGCTGGTGCGTGGAGGAGCATTGTTGGTTGGTCCACCATAGGGGTTGGCTCGTGCATACTGCTGAGCTGGAAGAGGCGCCTGATAGGATGGCCTCGGTGTGAACCTGGGTGGCAGGGTAGTGTTAGGCACCCACACCCGGCGCTTCTGAGGAACAGAACCGGATGAGGAACCAGTGTCATGGCCATGCTTGCGTGTTGCTTCGAAATCAGTCTAACTTGTCTCAACAGTGATGGCCTTGTTCACAAGCTTCTGGAAGGAAGTGCATTCATGCAGACGAAGATCACGGCGAAGCTTGGGGCTAAGTCCCATGTAGAACCTTGCCTGCTTCTTGGCATCGGTGGAAACATCCTCAGTTGCATAGCGTGCTAGGTTACCGAACTCCCTGCAGTATGCATCCACAGAGAGTCTACCTTGGGAGAAACTGAAGAACTCCTCACGCTTACGGTCCATAGGACCCTCTAGAATGTGATCTTCACGGAAAGCCTCACTGAATTCTGCCCAAGTAGTGACATGGCCAGCTGGACGCATGGCTCATAGTTCTCCCACCAGAGTCTGGCGGGGCCTTCAAGATGATAGGCAGCAAAAGTGACCTTATCACCTTCAGCTACGAGTGCAGAACGTAGCTTGTGGGTAATGCTGCGAAGCCAATCATCGGTGTCGAGGGGCTCGACGGAGGTGATGGAAGGTGAGTGGATGTAACTTGATGAAGTCACTGAGCGACACCAAGTTATTCCTTTGGTGCAGAGCTGTGTTCTGTTCGATGCGTTCCAACAAACGGTTGGTCTCCCGCTTGTTCCTCTCAACCTCCAGCATGACCTCAACCAGGGAAGGAGGATGAGCCAGGTTCGCATCTCTAGATCCTCTGCCTTCGGCCTGCTCAGGGGGAGCAGGGTTGTTGCGCGTGTTGACCATCCTAGGAAAACAAGACAATGGTTTAGTCCAGAATGATAAGATTCTAACATGGAAATGCAGAATTTAAGGGATAACTCGGAATGCAAGATAATCATCCGTATGACATGGTAAATACAGAAACTTCTACATTTATTCCATCGTCATACACACCATACAAGGTTTAGTACAAGACCAAATAGAGTACAACTGCGGTGAAAGGAAGATTACATCTCATCGGAGGCATCCCAAGCTCCTATACATTATTTTTCTACACCTCTGGAAAGTGGTACACACTAAGTCATATCCCACGAGTCACGCAGGACGGTTGTGATGCCCAGATATTTAAGCTACAGTGAACCTCCGCTAATGATGCCACATCACCTCGATTACTGTTGCTAATCTTGTGTTAGTTCGAAACCGGTTCGAGTTCAAATTCAAATTCAAGCAAACAATAAAAAACTTCAAACAATAAAACTAAAAAGTTTGGGTTGTGCCAAATAATGCATAGGTAATTATGGTGAAGAAACCACGCTTTTATAAAATGCCTAAGTACTCTAAAATGAATAAAGTAGTAGCAAAAACAATTATTTGAATGCTTTAAAATAATAAACAAATGTTGAACTAGTTTATCTAGTCACCAAACTTTTTGTGGCGGTACTAAATAATGGCTAGTATTTGTTTTGACAAGTGGCACTTCTTACAAAATTCTTTTGGTGGATCAACTTAAATGCAAAACAGGAGCTAAGATTTAAAATAGAGAATTAAAGAGAAAAGGCAAAGGAAAAAGGGCCTGCAAACTACTTTGCCACTCGGCCATAAGTGGCCATGCGGCCCAGCTCACCTCCCCATCTCCTTCCTGTTCACAGAAGCTTCGTGGACAGAGGGGGTGCGTCCGTGGCCGGGATGGCCACGTGGCGGCCATCCGGCGATGCCCCGATGTCCTATAGGTACCCCGACGCCCCTTCCCGAACCCTAGCCTATCCACTCCTTCCCCCGCCCTCCCTCTCCCATTACAAAAGCCGCCCGCCGCCACCATCGTCGCCACCTCATCGATCTGGTGGCCACAGGCCTCCCCTCGTCGCGCCAAGGTGTCCAGGAGCTTCGCCATCGCCGTCTCGTTCGCCTGCGTGCTCTGAATCAAGACGGGACAGCCCGTACGCTCGCCATCGAGCTCATCTCTGCCGCTGTTCGTCGTTGTTTCCGACGGCTTCACTGCATCCCGCGCCTCCCCGAGCCTCTCCCCGTCAATGATGTGAGCCGACGCGCTTTTCCCCTCTGCCTTCCCCTTGATCTGCATCCTCTGATCACCGTGCTAGTCGTTGTCGTCCCGCGCTAGAAGTCGCCATGGCCGGTGCTCCACTCACGTTGCCTCTGCCTTGCTCCAACACGCACGCGCGCGCTCCTGGCCGTGCCCCTGCGCCGCCCGAGCGTGCATCCACCGTGGCTTGGCCGTCGCCCGAGCGCGCTCCGCCCGCTGTGTACGCCCGTGCTCACCCCGCCCCTGTGGCTGCTCCCCGTGGCCTTGGGCTCCAGCGCCCTGCCACTCAGCCGCAACCACCTCCGCTACTGCTTGCCGACCCGCCCCGCGGTGGTCCGGTCGCACCCTCGACGGCCCCGGCGTCCTCCTTTGGCGACCGCCCGCTTCGCCACGGACCCGCCCCGCCGTGGCCTCGTCGGTGCCGCGCCGGTGCCCATCCGCGCACGCTGGGCGTCGCCCGGGTTCGCCCTGAAGGGCAACCTCGCCCCTGCGCCCGTTACGCCCACGCCCCGCTAAGGCACCCCTTTGGGCCATTGACAATGGGGCCCCATCCCCAGGAACTCTTTATTAAAAAAATAAAAATAAAATCAAGTAATTAATAATTAAATTAATCAATTACTTAACTAAGTAAATTAATTAACCTAATTAATTGTAATTAATAAACCTAATCATTTTATTAGACTAACTAAACCAGATTAGTTAGTCTTAGTCAATGACATGTGGGGCCCTTCTGTTAGTTTGACCAGTCAACGGTCAATGTTGACCGCTGACATCATGCTGACATCATGGTGACGCAATAAACATTTTCGAATTAAATTAATACTAATAATTTATAAATTGATTAAAACTTTCAAAATTAATATAAAATAAACCGTAGCTCAGATGGAAAAACTTTGTACATGAAAGTTGCTCAGAACGAAGAGACGAATCGGGATACGCAGCCCGTTCGTCCGCCACACGTACCTAGCATAGTGAACCTGCAACATTTCACCTCCGATTCATTTGTCCGAAAATGCGAAACACCGGGGATACTTTCCCGGATGTTTCCCCCTTTCGCTGGTATCACCTCCTACTGCGTTAGGTCACCTCTAGCACCGCATATTGCCATGTTACGCCTTGTGATGCTTTGATTGCTCTATTATTTATTGTGTTCCCCTCCATTACTTCTTTCCGGTAGACCTCAAGGCTGTCGGCGACCCCCAGTTCGACTACGGTGTTGACGACCCGTCCTTCTTGCCAGAGCAACCAGGCAAGCCCCCCCCCCTTGATCACCAGATATCGCCTATTCTTCTCTATACTGCTTGCATTAGAGTAGTGTAGCATGTTACTGTTCGGTTACTCCTATTATGTTGCATAGCCTGTCATTGTTACTACAGTCATTGATACCATACCCGCAATCCTAAATGCTTATTATAGGATGCTAGTTTATCATCATTGGCCCTACATTCTTGTCAGTCTGCCTTGCTATACTATTGGGCCGTGATCACTCGGGAGGTGATCACGGGTAGATACTATACATATATACATACTACAGATGGTGACTAAAGTCGGGTCCGCTCGAAGAGTACCCGCGAGTGATTCACGGATTGGGGGTTGAAAGGACCTTTGTCCCGACGACCCTCTGTGTGGATCTTTGTGGCAGAGCGACATGGCAGGTTGAGACCGCCTAGGTGAGAGGTGGGCTTGGCCCTGGTCGGTGTCCGAGGTTACATCAATTAACACGCTTAACGATATCTTGGTATTTGATCCGAGTCTGGCCATTTGGTCTAGACGCACTAACCAACTACGTGGGAAAGATATGGGCACTCGACGTCGTGGTATCAGCCGAAGCCTTCTAGACGTCAGCGACTGAGCGGCGCGCGCCGGATTGGAACGTAAGCCTGCTCTTGTATTAAGGGGGCTAGTTCTACTTTCGGCCGCCAACGCAACATGTAGGTGTGCAATGGGCGATGGGCCCAGACCCCCGCGCCATAGGAGTTAGACCGGCGTGCTGACCTCTCTGTTAGGCCTAGGTGGGGCTGTGTCGTGTTGATCTTCCGAGGCCGGGCATGACCCAGGAAAGTGTGTCCGGCCAAATGGGATCGAGCATGTTGGGTTAGGTGGTGCACCCCTGCAGGGAAGTTTATCTATTCGAATAGTCGTGTCCCTCGGTAAAAGGACGACCCGGAGTTGTACCTTGACCTTATGACAACTAGAACCGGATACTTAATAAAACACACCCTTCCAAGTGCCAGATACAACCCGGTGATCGCTCTCTAACAGGGCGATGAGGAGGGGATCACCGAGTAGGATTATGCTATGCGATGCTACTTGGAGGACTTCAATCTACTCTCTTCTACATGCTGCAAGACGGAGGCTGCCAGAAGCGTAGTCTTCGACAGGATTATCTATCCCCCTCTTATTCTGGCATTCTGCAGTTCAGTCCACTGATATGGCCCTTTACACATATACCCATGCATATGTAGTGTAGCTCCTTGCTTGCGAGTACTTTGGATGAGTACTCACGGTTGCTTTCTCCCCCTTTTCCCCCTTTCCTTTCTTTCTGGTTGTCGCAACTAGATGCTAGAGTCCAGGAGCCAGACGCCACCATCGACGACGACTACTACACTGGAGGTGCCTACTACTACGTGCAGGCTGCTGACGACGACCAGGAGTAGTTAGGAGGATCCCAGGCAGGAGGCATGCGCGTCTTTCGATCTATATCCCAGTTTGTGCTAGCCTTCTTAAGGCAAACTTGTTTAACTTATGTCTGTACTCAGATATTGTTGCTTCCGCTGACTCGTCTATGATCGAGCACTTGTATTCGAGCCCTCGAGGCCCCCTGGCTTGTATTATGATGCTTGTATGACTTATTTATGTTTTTAGAGTTGTGTTGTGATATCTTCCCGTGAGTCCCTGATCTTGATCGTACACGTTTGCGTGCATGATTAGTGTACGATTGAATCGGGGGCGTCACAAGTTGGTATCAGAGCCGACTGCCTGTAGGAATCCCCTTTCCACACTCCTTGGCCGAAGTCGAGTCTAGACTTTACAAAACTTTTACTAACATGGCTGTGTGGCCCATGGGCCCACGTCCCCATTGGGTGGTATTAGGATCTTTTACTCCTTATCTATACTCTCGGACTCTGATCTCTCTTCTATTTGGGTTAAATGAATTTTGCTAAATCTAACATTAGGATCTCGTTATCACTTTCACCCGGAGAGCCCCTTATTACTGATGATCGTCTGCTGCACGTGAAGACCCTGAAGATACTCTCCGCTGTTAACCCGAGAACTTGTGTTCATCGCGTTTGCTATTCCCCTTCCACCGTCAATCCTTATGGATAACTACTTACAATTGTTATTCTTATATTCATCCCCAGTTGGTCTTGTTATTACAAGATACCCCGAAACACTCGTTGTTGTTTCGATAATCCTTTAAGCTTACTGCCTTGTTGTTCTTTGTCACATGAATACCCATACAGATAATTCTCGCACTTATCGAGTATCCGCTCATCCCCCAGTTGTTCATGTGTTTCACAATGGTCTTCGAAATATTATTCGATCCTCCAAAAATCCTTAGTAGCTTATTGCTCTGCAATACTTGACTACTTGCATGATGGATGCTTTCCATATGTCTGGCAATATTCATTAGTATTCTTAGGCACCGTCATTTTGATCCTTTTGATTCAACATGAGTGCGAATGCACGCAATCATCAGTTGATCCTTTTAAATTATCTTTCTGGCTCAGACGTCATTTTAAACATGAGCTGGTTCTCAACCAATCCAATTGCCGTCGATTGTACCCCTAAGGCTATTCTACTTATCCATCCCTAATCATAACATTGCTTCTGATCCCTTGATTTGAAAATCTTAATTCCTTTGCATTTGAGCTCTGGATTAGTCAGTTGTTTCTATAATCCACTGCCCTTGCATTGTTACTTCCTCTGGTTGTGTGTCGATACTCACATCAGCTCTGTTGTGGACCGGCAGATCCTTTAATGGATTTTATCCGACATCGCCCTTCATGTTCAATAACCTTGTGAGCCTTCCCTCGGATACATAATGCCTTTGTTAAATTGTATCATCTACTTTCTCAACCTTGCTCTACTTTCGAGCTTGTGATATTTACTCTTGAAACTTGTGGTATATGTTTCTAAGAAGCCCCTATGGGTTGAACATATGCCTTCTCTAAACCGTGTGAACCCGAAAGTTTTCACGAGTCATACTCTTCTGGTGCTTCGCTAGATGAAATTTCAACACTGCAACTTCTTCGAAGACGATAAGTGAGTGAAAGGTTATGCATTGAAGAAGTGTGAGTCGACCTTGAACTTTGTGTTCATGCCCATTGTTGACACCAGATTTTGGCACGGTCAATAACTTATTTAAGATGGCGTCAAATGGAGAAGTGATCTTCATGAAAGAGTTATGTATTGTCGATATGAACATCTTTGAAGTTTGGGTCATCGTAGTCCGATTTCATCTCGAAGGCCGAAACTATGCTCAAAGTACTAAGATCTTATATTCAGAGTATAGTTTGGCTGATTAAGCCCCCAAGACGACCTTAAATGAAAACATTATCTACATGGATTGTCTTCGTCTCGTTGAAATGGTCGATTTTGATATAAAATTCGTTCCAATCCGAGTTGGTATGCAAATGTTAGAGCCATCGGAATACAGCCCTGTCAGGAGGCAAAAAACTGGCGCGCCCCACCAGACACCCTGTCTAATGGGTAGCGCGAGGATAGCCTGTTTTGCACGACCGATTTGACCCTCAAGATGACTTCTGATCAAAAAGCGTTCAACATAAAAGTTGTTCGTCTCGTCGAAACGGTCAAGATTTCTTTTGGGCTCGTTTCCATCCGAGAACGTTTACCACCACAAAAAAGACCCGCAAGATGCAGCCAGTTTAAACCGAACAGTTTTGGAAAGTTCGGACAAAACCAATCCGAATTTGACTAGGGTTTTGGACGTGAATCCAAGCCTTTTCCTTGCACGGGAAGTCCAGCCGCCTCTTATATACCTAAGGGGTGACGGACGATTGAACAACACACAATCGAACAATCATCTACCACTTTTATCTTTTATCTTTTCTCCTTAACCCTAGTTCTTCTTCTTCCTCGTTCTTCGTTCGTTCTTCTTTTGCAGGGCGGTGAACCTCGAGGCCCTAGGGGCGGTCAGGCCGACCTAGGGCAGCCCATAGAAGCCGCGCGCCCTGACGGGGTCCCTCCCGGGCGTGTGGGGTTTCGGGTCCTCAAAAGCGCCCGCCGGATTGTCTTGCGTACCGCGCTTCCGGCGGGTCTCCTTCGACGTGAGATGCGGTGCATCACCCTCGGTGTTGGAGGTACACGGTGACGTGTTCGTGTGCGAACACCCATGGATACGATGGAGATCGTATCATTAAAGCTTCTCCTAAATTAATTATTCCTTTGGTATAAGTTCATCTTATATATGGGATCTGGCCTTTTGCAATCGTGGTTTCGACCATTTTCTCCTTTAAATACCATTTCTTGTGCAAGTTTAAGCACTTGTCTTCTATGGAGTAATATCCCAGTCCTACCTTTACTTCGATTTGTCGTCGAGTATCACCCCCTGGTATCTCAAGATTATCACGAAACTGCATAACTTCTTATGAGTTCTTCATCAAGTGCTACATTCTCATTGATTCCAATTTTTCACGGGCTCTGAGTTATTAAACACTCAAAGATACCGATAACTGACTCGAGTCCGCATCGCGATTAAACAACTCTTGTAACCTTTATTACTTACGAGTTTGAACTCAATCACGTCATTCCTAGCCTGTTTGGCTATATCCTTGTCGTGTCGATTTTAACTGTGCTACCTGGTCCTTCTTCCCAGAGCACAATTTTTGACGATGAGCTAAGCTTACATCATTTCGCTTTGGACAGCAAGCTTGCGTTGGATTTTGTGTCGTACCCATGGTTTCAATAACCTTTTGCTTCATCATTCCTTTGACTTGATGTCATTGCCAATTGATTACATCTTCATGAATTCTCTCGACAAGTGTGTCGTGCTCATCATCAGCATTCTGAGCTCTTCCAGGATATCAATGGAATTCAGGATGAGAAAGACAATCCTTGCCCTCGATGATTAGTGTGATCATCGACCACTCTACTACATTTCCTCCAACACAAACTTGTTCTTGTTTTGTGTTATACCTTGAGTTCCTTGCTATCCAGCAATTGTTCTTCTTTACATTGGAGTATTACCATCTTTTATGTCAAGAATGTCGTGAGAGTTTCACCACCTCTTAAGGAATTCTTGATACAGTGATGCTTCTCACCATCACAATTCTTCTCTTGGTCCCCGTGTTGAGTGAACTCTGTTATGAGAATTTAATATCTCTAGCAACCTTGCTACTTCAGAGTTAATGGACAATAATTCCAATGTAGTGTGCTGGTTGCTAAATTTCCATTCCGACATTTGTCGTGCAACCCAGCCCATATTTCGGGTGCCCCTTTCAACCAATATTTAATTGTGTATGTTTTCATCGAGCATACATCATTATATCGTTTGATCTGACAAGTGTTGCCACCTTGTTCACATCATTGTGGAAATCCATCTTTTGTTAATCTCGATGAATTGTCGCTGAGTCCATCAGCCACCTCCTCATTCTCTCCTTGATTTAATGATGAACTCTTGTTTCGGAGCTCACTTCCATAGTATAATTCCTGAGAATCTTACAATGTCATCTCGACAATCTGTGTTGCACCTTTCTTCTCAGGCATCCTGAGTCTGAGTTATCCCGACACCAATCAAATCTGAATCTCGGTCAGATATGACGGTTGGAACATATTTCCATGAGATATAACATTGGCCTTTATATGACCCGGTAAGATGATGTCATGCCTAGCACACCTGACCGGAGGACCTATTGTTATAGTTCCTTTTCTGCGAGTTTATCCATTCTTCCATGAGGAAACTGTAAGACTTATTCTATAAGTCGCCCCTGATGGATCCTTTGTGTATCCAAAGTCCGACCTTTGATTGAAAACCATGTTAATGCTATCTCGAAGCATGTCGGTGGTACTCCGATCTTCAATAAGAACAGTTGAAGAAATGCTATCTTTTCTTTATCAAATATCCAAAACACCGTTGTATGGGTAATGTCATGAAATTTCTCTCCCCTTACCCAAAGGGTTTTCTACATTATATCTTGTCACAGATATCATGATTTGCTTGTCCTTGGGAAGGATATACCCCTGAAACATGTGTTTAAACACATTTTCCTTTCCATTGTTCTGTTTAATATGATAATCATATTTTACTTTCCGTTGTTTGTTTGAACCTTTCTTGTGATCTATATGATCTAAGCAGCAATATTCTCCTGCTTATGTAAACACCTCGGTGTACAATTCTGTTACCAAGAACCTGTTACTATTGTTGATGCCATTCCGGTAGCCACCGATGGACGAGAACTTTGCCTATTGGTCCGCCTCGTTCAACGAGCAGGAAAAGGGTTCTCTTCGTCCCTCGCCCTTGGTACCGACGTTGTTGCTGACATAATCGACATGCTACCTCTGACATGCCTTGCTATCATGACCATGCAAGATGTCACCGCTCCTACTTTTATCCCACATGGTGGGCCCATAACCCATAGTTCCACAGGATCGAAACCTGACTCTCCTGTACACCCCCGGTTTCCAAAGTTATTCCTCACGCTTGACTTCTTATGTAACTCACGGGCCACCTGCCAAGTGATCTATCCGGCTTTCAGACGCAATACTTATTCTCGTTGCTCTGATCCCCTTTCACCTTCTGATTAGGCATCGAACACTTGCCTATCTGTTTGAAACTTCTCATGGTACCTTCTTACTTTGCTCTCGACATCTTCCTAAGTTTCAATTCAAGAGATACTTATGCTTCTTCCCCTGAGTTAAGCATCTGATGCTCGATCTTGTTAGAATCCGTCCTTATAGGGTTTTCCCTTCTCACCCTTTCGTAAGTACGGTGAAGATCCTGAAGAAAGGACGACTACTTCATCATGAGGACCTGAAGCAGAGGAATGAAGACATCAATGTAATGGATCGACCTCTTCGAGAAGAGCAACTATGACCGAGAAGAATCGTTAGAATTTCGTAACTAGATCCCTTCCCCCTTATAACCGATCCTAAATCTCCGGACGAGATTTCTTGTAGTGGAGGAGAATTGTGACGCCCGGATATTTAAGCTACAGTGAACCTCCTCTAATGATGCCACATCACCTCGATTACTGTTGCTAATCTCGCGTTAGTTCGAAACTAGTTCGAGTTCAAATTCAAATTCAAGCAAACAATAAAAGTTTTCAAACAATAAAACTAAAAAGTTCGAGTTGTGCCATATAATGCATAGGTAAGTATGGTGAAGAAACCACGCTTTTATAAAATGCCTAAGTACTCTAAAATGAATAAAGTAGTAGCAAAAACAATTATTTGAATGCTTTAAAATAATAAACAAATGTTGAACTAGTTTATCTAGTCACCAAACATTTTGTGGCGGTACTAAATAATGGCTAGTATTTGTTTTGACAAGTGGCACTTCTTACAAAATTCTTTTGGTGGATCAACTTAAATGCAAAACAGGAGCTAAGATTTAAAACAGAGAATTAAAGAGAAAAGGAAAAGGAAAAAGGGCCTACAAACTACTTTGCCACTGCGCCATAAGTGGCCATGCGGCCCAGCTCACCTCCCCATCTCCTTCTTGTTCACAGAAGCCTCGTGGACAGAGGGGGCGCGTCCGTGGACGAGATGGCCACGCGCCGGCCATCCGGCTATGCCCCGACGTCCTATAGGTACCCCAACGCCCCTTCCCGAACCCTAGCCTATCTACTCCTTCCCCCGCTCTCCCTCTCCCATTACAACAGCCACCCACCGCCACCATCGCCGCCACCTCATCGATCCGGTGGCCACCAGCCTCCCCTCATCACGCCAAGGTGTCCAGGACCTTCGTCGTCGCCGTCTCATTCGCCTGCGTGCTCTGAATCGAGCCGGGATAGCCCATACGCTCGCCATCGAGCTCATCTCTGCCGCCGTTCGTCGTTGGTTCCGACGGCTTCACTGCATCCCGCGCCCCCTTCGAGCCTCTCCCCGTCAACGATGTGAGCCGACGCGCTTTTCCCCTTTGTCTTCCCCTTGATCTGCATCCTCTGATCGCCGTGCTCGTCATTGTCGTCCCGCACTAGAAGTCGCCATGGCAGGTGCTCCACTCACGTTGCCTCTGCCTTGCTCCAACACGCACACGCGTGCTCCTGGCCGTGCCCCTGCGCCGCCCGAGCGTGCATCCACCGTGGCTTGGTCGTCGCCCGAGCGCGCTCCACCCGCTGCGTACGCCCGTGCTCACCCCGCCCCTGTGGCTGCTCCCCGTCGTCTCGGGCTCCAGCGCCCTGCCACTCAGCCGCAACCACCTCCGCCGCTGCTTGCCGACCCGCCCCGCGGTGGTCCGGTCGCACCCTCGACGGCCCCGGCGTCCTCCTTTGGCGACCGCCCTCTTCGCCACGGACACGCCCTGCCGTGGCCTCGTCGGCTCCGCGCCGGTGCCCATCCGCGCACGCTGGGCGTCGCCCGGGTTCGCCCTGACGGGCAACCTCGCCCCTGCGCCCGTTACATCCACGCGCCACTAAGGCACCCCTTTGGGCCATTGACAACGGGGCCCCACCCCCAGGAACTCTTTATTAGAAAATAAAATAAAATCAAGTAATTAATAATTAAATTAATCAATTACTTAACTAAGTAAATTAATTAACCTAATTAATTGTAATTAATAAACCTAATCATTTTATTAGACTAACTAAACCAGATTAGTTAGTCGTAGTCAATGACATGTGGGGCCCTTCTGTTAGTTTGACCAGTTAACGGTCAACGCTGACCGCTGACGTCAAGCTGACGTCATGATGACGCAATAAACATTTTTGAATTAAATTAATACTAATAATTTATAAATTGATTAAAACTTTCAAAGTTAATATAAAATAAACCGTAGCTCAGATGGTAAAACTTTGTACATGAAAGTTGCTCAGAACGAAGAGATGAATCCGGATACGCAGCCCGTTCGTCCGCCACACGTACCTAGCATAGTGAACCTGCAACATTTCACCTCCGATTCATCTGTCCGAAAACGCGAAACACCAGGGATACTTTCCCGGATGTTTCCCCCTTTCGCCGGTATCACCTCACCTCCTACTGCGTTAGGTCACCTCTAGCACCGCATATTGCCATGTTATGCCTTGTGATGCTTTGATTGCTCTGTTATTTATTGTGTTCCCCTCCATTACTTCTTTCCGGTAGACCCCGAGGCTGTCGGCGACCCCCAGTTCGACTACGGTGTTGACGACCCGTCCTTCTTGCCAGAGCAACCAGGCAAGCCCCCCCCCTTGATCACCAGATATCGCCTATTCTTCTCTATACTGCTTGCATTAGAGTAGTGTAGCATGTTACTGTTCGGTTACTCCTATTCTGTTGCATAGCCTGTCATTGTTGCTACAATCATTGATACCATACCCGCAATCCTAAATGCTTAGTATAGGATGCTAGTTTATCATCATTGGCCCTACATTCTTGTCAGTCTGCCTTGCTATACTATTGGGCCGTGATCACGCGGGAGGTGATCACGGGTATATACTATACATATATACATACTACAAATGGTCACTAAAGTCGGGTTCGCTCGAAGAGTACCCGCGAGTGATTCACGGATTGGGGGCTGAAAGGACCTTTGTCCCGACGGCCCTCTGTGTGGATCTTTGTGGCAGAGCAACATGGCAGGTTGAGACCGCCTAGGTGAGAGGTGGGCCCGGCCCTGGTCGGTGTCCATGGTTACATCAATTAACACGCTTAACGAGATCTTGGTATTTGATCCGAGTCTGACCATTTGGTCTATACGCACTAACAAACTACGTGGGAAAGATATGGGCACTCGACGTCGTGGTATCATCCGAAGCCTTCTAGATGTCAGCGACCGAGTGGCGCGCGCCGGATTGGAACGTAAGCCTGCTCTTGTATTAAGGGGGCTAGTTCTGCTTTTGGCCGCCCACGCAACATGCAGGTGTGCAATGGGCGATGGGCCCAGACCCCTGCGCCATAGGAGTTAGACCGGCGTGCTGACCTCTCTGTTAGGCCTAGGTGGGGCTGCGACATGTTGATCTTCCGAGGCCGGGCATGACCCAGGAAAGTGTGTTCGGCCAAATGGGATCGAGCGTGTTGGGTTATGTGGTGCACCCCTGCAGGGAAGTTTATCTATTCAAATAGCCGTGTCCCTCGGTAAAAGGACGAACCGGAGTTGTACCTTGACCTTATGACAACTATAACCGGATACTTAATAAAACACACCCTTCCAAGTGCCAGATACAACCCAGTGATCACTCTCTAACAGGGCGACAAGGAGGGGATCTCCAGGTAGGATTATGCTATGCGATGCTACTTGGAGGACTTCAATCTACTCTCTTCTACATGCTGCAAGACGGAGGCTGCCAGAAGCATAGTCTTATTCTGGCATTCTGTAGTTCAGTCCACTGATATGGCCCTTTACACATATACCCATGCATATGTAGTGTAGCTCCTTGCTTGCGAGTACTTTGGATGAGTACTCACGGTTGCTTTCTCCCCCCCCCTTTTCCCCCTTTCCTTTCTTTCTGGTTGTCGCAACCAGATGCTGGAGTCCAGGAGCCAGACGCCACCGTCGACGACGACTACTACACTGGAGGTGCCTACTACTACGTGCAGGCTGCTGACGACGACCAGCAGTAGTTAGGAGGATCCCAGGCAGGAGGCCTGTGCCTCTTTCGATCTGTATCCCAATTTGTGCTAGCCTTCTTAAGGCAAACTTGTTTAACTTATGTCTGTACTCAGATATTGTTGCTTCTGCTGACTCGTCTATGATCGAGCACTTGTATTCGAGCCCTCAAGCCCCCTGGCTTGTAATATGATGCTTGTATGACTTATTTATGTTTTTAGAGTTGTGTTGTGATATCTTCCCGTGAGTCCCTGATCTTGATCGTACACGTTTGCGTGCATGATTAGTGTACGATTGAATTGGGGGCGTCACAACGGTGGACGATATAACTGTTACAGTACTAGTGGTGCTACCATCAGCTCAGACATTTCTGTAGTAATCTTCATAGAGATTACCCCCATGTCCCAGGAGCTGGACGTGATCATCTGGAAACAATCGATCCTGTGGAGCCTGCGGTCCATAAGGACTCGGATGTGGCCTGGGTCCAGCAAACGGCGGCAGAAGAGGTCCACGGGGAGGAGTGATGCCCCCTACATCACGCCAATCCATATGATCCGGTAGACTAGATCGCACGGGGTACAGATCCCGCATATCCATATACCCTGCTTGCACAGCATGTGCAAACTGGGTCAAAGTGGCCCAGTGATCAGATCGGGAGTTGAAAAGCTCCAAACGCAAGGCACGATTTTCACGGTCCTTATCCTCAAGCATCTGTGTGATACTGTGGAGCAGCAAATCCTCATGAGAAGAGTCGGTGTAAATAGCTGTGAAGTAGCCTTCTGCCCCAGGGAGTGACGCTGGCATATAGCGGAAGTCAGTATTCCGAAGCAAGGAAGTTCTAGCCCGCATAATAGTATTCATCGAATAAGCAGCATCCTGCACGGACATCTCGATGGTAACCCCAAGTCCATATGAGCAATGGAGGGGTTCAGTGGATCCATGATAGGAAGGGAATATCCTGACGGTGCAGAGATATTGGCTTTGATTGAAATCTCTATATTGCTCCTCAACGGTGTACTCGGGATACCATCGGTAACCAGATTCAATCATTACGCGGACCAACATAGCGTTGTGGCCGGGTACATCGAGGCACCAAGTCAGACGAACAACTTGATTCTGGGTGCGGGAGGCCATCTAAAACACGATGTAATGCAAAGGCATTAGAATTTCTAGTAGAAATTGGACAGCATAATGGCTGTAAATGCTCAAAAAAGATTTTGAGACACTTTGCAAAGGATTGCATAGACAGTCAACAACATCATATCAAGGTTCTAGGTCCATCTTATCAACATAAAGGGGTAGTAGAACTGAACTAGGCTTGTATCCATCAAACCTATATGGTACTACTGATTAGTAACACGTGAACATGATAGAGAGAAGAGATCCTAATCCTTAACCCCCGGTGGAAGAATGGACTGACTCACATCAGAATGCCATGAGGTAAAGGAGTAAAAAGGGCCTTACGTTCCATCCCACAATCAATTCCCCGACATATAACTGAAGCATTTCTAGACTCAACATTGACCAGTTTGGCTTGGAGAACCTACAGGCAGCCCGGTTCTGATGCCAACGCTGTCAGGACCCCGACTCAATGCCACATCGATCTAGCATGTAAAACCTCATATCACTTTACGGCCTCACGCACGGTATTCCCATGGGTGTAACCTTACCTTGCCCAAGACCGTTTGCGCCTTTTAGCACACGTATATGATAGTGACGCTAGCAACCATATGACAAGGAGCCCGGGCTGACATGGCTAGTCGTTAACCCAAAGTGGCACTAACTTACAGGGACAAGCATACATGACCCAACAACAAACGTGTCGGTCATCAGCGAGTGAATCCGGGCTGTAGCACAGGGCTAGCAGGACTCCGGTAAACTAGTCTGTAGCGGCATAACAGGACTCCGGTATTCATCGCGTGACATTTCCCCGAAGGGACCGACACAGGAACGAAGAAGGACACATGCCGGCCAGCCTAAGTGTTCCGGAGTAGTATCAAGCTATCATGGCTCAGTGGAAGCACTAGGAGACATTTCCCGGTAAGAGAGGCTACCAAGGATAAACAACTAGATAGTCAGATCCCACACATACCAAGCATTTCAATCATACACACAATATGCTCGATATGTGCAAATACAACAAGGCATCACAACATGACTCTACAACTCAAGTACTTTATTTAAAGGCTCAGAGAGCCATACATATCATAGACACAAGTACGGGTCACACGACCCAGCATTCAAGTCATACAAATATACAAGCCAACATCGAAAGTAACTTGTCTGAGTACAGACAACTAGGAAATAAAAGAGGCTTGAGAAAGCCTGACTATACTACACGGTCCATCGTGAGCTCAGGATCACCACCTGGGCTTCAGCCAACTCATCGACATCGACATCTATCAAGAACCCATCAGAAGGGGTTGGAGCGTATTATGTAAAATGTAAATTAAGCAACCTGAGTACAAAGGTACTCAGCAAGACTTACATCAGATCCTACATACATGCACATTATCAAGAAGGGTTGGTGGGGTTATTGCAGCAAGCCAACTTTGACTCTTGGCTATGCTATCTTACGAGACTCCAACTTGAAATGGTTTTGCGCACTTGAGTCCACTACACACCACTTGAATACACTACCGAGGATCCACCTCCGTCATCCTACGGAAGAGCCATCCTCGACACTCACGCTTATCTTGAGGCTTTTAGTAGTATCCATTTACTTGTCTATGAATTGCATAGGCAACCAAGTAGTCCTTTACCGCGGACGCGACTATTCGAATAGATGATGTTAACCCTGCAGGGGTGTACTTCTTCATACATGTTTCCACCATTTAGCGTTTGCACACGACATGTGCTCGGTAGACTTCAAGCGAAAGCCGACGTGGGTGTAGACCATGACCTACCTAAACACCTAAGTCTCTAGTCCAGGCTGATCGCCTATTCAGGTTCCATCCGCAGGGAGTCCGGCCAAGGTTTCCACATACGGCCCCGAACAATGTGTACAGGGTTCCGAGACACCTAACGGGTGCCCGGCTTACCCGGCCACATACCTACCGCATCATAGCTCACCCCGCGGGTCAGCGCTGCCCACGGCCTCTAGTAAGCTACAAACACCAGAAACTACTTGCAACTCCTGGACAGAGGACTAGGGTGGATAGAAGTCGAGCGAGTCAATTAAGGATCCCAATGTATGGTAGTAGCTAATTCTTAAATCACATATACGGATCTTGGTGCTTAAGGACGGTTCCAATGAAACAACCCACCATGTACTCCTACATGGCCTCTCATCGATACCTTTACTAAATCATGTTCAACACATCACTCTCATTACCGGCATGATCATTTCACTCTAGCCCATCACCCAGATGAACCAGACCTGACACGACTCTAAGCATAGCAGGCATAGCAAGGTAGGAAACACATACACGTGGCTCAATCAACTCCTACACATGCTAGTGGGTTTCATCTAGTTACTGTGGCAATGCCAGGTCATGTAGAGGAAATGGGTTCAACTACCGTAGCACACATCAGTTTGAAATGCGTTGTCTTAATGCAGTAAAAGAGAGCAGAGGCGAGAACATGGGATTGTATTAATATGATCAAATGGTTAGTTGCTTTGCCTTGCGGGTCCGTGGACTGCTATTGCTCCTCGTTAGGGTATTCGCGATACTCCTCGGGGGTAGAACCTGCCGCAGAGAGCACCGATATAAAATCATCACTAAACAATGTGCAACAATATGATGCATGCATGAGACATGGCAAAATGAGTGTATTGGGCTAATGCAACTAAAACTAGATGGGTTTGGACCATTTTGATCCAAAGATTCAAGTTCCAAGCTTATAAATGGCCCTTAATAGTGCTTTATCTTGTTCTGCACTAAACAGCATGTTAACTTGCTTAGCCCTGCATGAAACCAGTACAGATGGATATATTGGATTTTTCTGATCATTTTTTATATATAACACTTTCCATTTGGAGCTACAGATTAATTTCTATGAATTTTTGAAGTTTGTGCTATTTTCTGGAATTTCCTGTATAAGAATAATTCCAGTAATTGAATTATTGCATCAGCTTTGCATCAGGGTGACATCAGCAGTCAACGGGGACGGCCCAGGTCAAACCTGACCAGTGGGTCCCGCGTGTCAGTGTCATTAGGCTAACTAATTTAAATTAGTACTAACCCTATGTTAATTAGCAGGCCGCCCCACCTGTCATAGACCCAGGGGGTCAAACTGGGCCCACCTAAGGTCAAACTGGGTCAGCGGGGTCAAACTTACCGGCGTTTAGCCGCCGGCGAGGCCAAACGCGGCGGGGCAATGCGGGTTTTGTGCTCCGGCGACCAAAACAACTGCGGAGCACGTCTACGTGACGCGGGGAGTGAGCCGCGTCCAGTGGTGGTGGTGGTTGGGCTCAGGGTCGCCGGAGACGGCACCGGCGATGACCTTGGCGGCTGCTGGAGCTCGGGTGAGCTCGGGCTCATCGCTAGGATGCACGGCGAGGAGCGTGGGGTAGTGCTATGGCCTCCTGGGGTGCGGTGAGGTTAGCGGGCAGGGTGGCGTGGCGATTGCGTGGCCGGAGTCTCGTCGGCGACGAGCTCGGCAGCGGCGCGTGCGTGCGAGCTCGGTGTAGTTGCTGTGGTGCACGAGAAGGAAAACGGAGAGGAGGAGGAAGAAGCAGGGCTCACGGCGCGTCGGACGAGCGGGTCGGAGGAGTCGGGGACGAGCCGGAGAAGGCGGGGCGGTGAAGTGGATCTCCGGCGACGGGCGGTGAATATGAGGTCGGTGCGGTGGCTTTAGGGCGAACGAGCGCTCGGGGCTCGGTCTGCTCGACGGAGAGGACGGTGGCAGAGCTCGTGGACACGGCGGGGCGGCGGGAGGACGATGGTGGACGCGAGAACTACGGTGGCGTGGTTGCGTCAGCGTCGGCCATGGCGGAGGGAGGCGAGGGAGAGGCGACGGGGGCGAATGGATGTGTCCAGAGGGTCGAGGGCGCAACATGGAGGTCGTCCAGCTCTTCCAGCGGCAAAGCGGCAAGCAGGTGGCATCGTGGCGAGCTCTCGCTCGTCGGCGTCACCTCCTTGCCTGCCTGGCGGGGACAAAGCAGCTGGCTGGCGCGGGCCAGCATAGTGCTGGGCCGCCAGGTGGGCTGGGGCGTGGGTTTGGCCAAGCAAGTGGGGTTTTCCATTTATTTCTGTTTTGTTTTATTTCTGTAAGTTTGTTGCTTTTCTAAAAATACTTAGGATCCTTCAAAAATCACCAAACTGCACATGGCCACTATTTGGAATATATCCAACATGGAACATTTTAGTTTGGGATTATTTGAGAATTTGAAATATTTTATAGTATTTAAATGCCCAAATTAAAATAACTAATGATTTAATCCAGTGACCTTAGGATGACCTAGAAATTTGTGCATCACTTTTGGCAGTGGTTTAAGACCAAGGCAGAGGTGATGAACATTTTAGTAGGGCATTTCAGGTTCATTGAAGTTATTTTTAGTAAACCCTAGTTGCTTTCAGAGGGGGCTGGGGGTTCTGTCATCCCAATTTCAAGTTTCTGATGAATGATAAACATGATGCAAGCACTCTAGTGCATGAACTAGCTAGGGTGTGACACTAAATAGATGAGAATACAAGATAAAGGCTTACACTCGCCACAAGTTACAACATACATACAACAATACATCAATACATAGCATTCATCAAGCAGAAGAGCAGGATCCGACTACGGATGAAATCAAACAAAAAAGAAGAACGACATCCACCCTGCTAATCCCAGGCTCCCCGGCCCACAACCTATCCTTTGATCGACGAAGAAGAACTCCAAAGCAAGCAAGCATCACACTCGCGTCAGATCATCACATTACCTGCTCCTGCAACTGTTGTTGTAGTAATCTGTGAGCCACGAGGACTCAACAATCCCATTACCATGGGTATCAAGACTAGCAAAGCTTAATGGGTATGGAAAGGATAACTGGTGAGGTTGCAGCAGCACTAAGCATTGTATGGTGGCTCACTTACGAGTACAAGAGTAAGATGAGAAACTACGCAAACGGTCGCAAACTAGTAATGATAAAGAAGTGGTCTTGACTTACGTTCAAACATAACCCCCATTATGTTCTCTTCTCGACCCACTCAAAAAGAGACCATCATGGTTACACACGTGGTTGGTGTATTTTAATTCGAATCTGGTGTCAAGTTATCTACAACCGAATACTAAAAACTCCCATCTGCCACATAACCGCGGGCACGGCTTTCGAAAGATCAAACCCTGCAGGGGTGTCCCAACACTTAGCCCATGATAAGCTCACGATCCGCGAAGACAATCCTCCATCGCAGGACATCCTATTAGACTCGGAATCCCGGTGCACACGACATTTTGACAATGGTAAAACTAATCCAGCAAAGCCTCCCGGCATGTCAACACCTTGATAGTAGCCACGTGTATCTCGTCTCAGGCCACGTCCGGATGGGTCAAGCTATGAGTAAAACCAGGTCCTCGGGTTTCCCCGTGGTGGCCCCGCAGGTTGCCCATTTGGGACCAACACCATCTGCGCTGGCCCTCCCTGTTGTGTAGAAATCCTCGGGTTCATGGTGCTCTATGCCAATTAATTATTTAGTTCAAGTATTATTATGGCAAATGTTAAAACCAATGTTGGGCTTGCTGGAAGAGTTTTATTCAAAGCGAACTGTCAAGAGTGCCCCATACCCTCATCATGTTAGGGACGCAAAATCAAGGAACATAACACCGGTATGACGGAAACTAGGGTGGCAAGAGTGGAACAAAACACCAGGCATAAGACCAATCCTTCCACCCTTTACCAAGTATATATGTGCATTAATTAAATAAGAGATATTGTGATATCCCATGATATCCATGTCCCAACATGGAACAACTTGCAACTACACCTGCAACTAGCAACGCTATAAGAGGGGTTGAGAAAATCGGTAACATAGCCGAACAACGGTTGCTAGGATTGTGGAAAAGGTTAGAGGCTGTTTCCTGGCATATAAGGAGGCTTGATAAACAAGTGGTAGGAAGCGCGACATAGAGACAACATCGAGACAACTAGCATAGCAATGATAGTAGTGAGATCCAGGGTAACGGTCATCTTGCTTGAAATCCCGCTAGGAAGAAGATCGAGTCCATGAAGAAGACAAAGCCACATAGACGAACCAAGCATAGTCGGATGAATCCTCATGATCGCAACGAAACAGGAACTATCGAGAAGAAGCACAACCGGAAAGAAGCAAACAACATAGTAAATAACAACACATGAACAATGCATGATGCACAACCAAGTCAGATGCATGATAAGGTCAAATGTTGTTAACATGGCAAGAGGTGAAGCATAATAAAACCACCTATCTAGGCAAGTTTAAATGGGTCCGGAACAACGAACAACAAAACCGGAAAATGCCCATATGCATATTTCAAAAATCGGTACTGTTCTGCCCTAAACCATATTATAAAGTAGTTAAACAGTAAAAGTAAGTTCATCAAGTTAATCTATGCATTTTTCTATCCGAAATACATATAAAGTTTATTAAATTCGAAGCTACGGTTATTAAGTTATGAAATAAATCATTTTAACATGTCATTTATGCAAATAAGTGCAAACAACAATTTTAAACATTTTCCACATGGATGAAAGTTGCATATTGTGAAAGTACATGAAATTCTAAGCATTTTACATATATAAAACATATTAATCCGATGCACAGTTGTGGAGTTATTATATGCATGATGTTGAGGGTTTTTTTGTAAAACTGTTAAATGCTAGATAACTAGCAAATTCGTCCACGGAAAAAAACACATCACGGGCCGAAACAGAGGCTGGACCAATAGTGCACAGGGCAGAGGGGCTCTCAGGAGTCTCACCATGGGCTTCGTCCCAGTTGAGTAGGAGACAGGCCGACGGGCCTGCGGACTTGCAAGGCCCACGAACAGAGAGGCCGGCTCGGGAGGAGGCCCAAGCGGGACGCTGGAGCGGGTGATCGAGCTCTCACGCTCGAGATGGTCAATGAGAGGGGGCGCTCGGTCATGGCGAAGCAGAGGAGGCAGAGGATCCGGCGAGGAAAGCGAGGACGGAGGGGGTCCGGCGGATCCGGGCGAAGGACGTCCAATCTAGCCGGAGGCGGGGCGTGGAACGAGGCAGAGATGAAAAAGACAGAATATTCGAAGGGGAAAACAAGGAAAGGAATAAGAGAGAGACGGAGACGGTAGGCACGGCAACTTGCGGGGTCCGGTGGCACGGCCACGCATGCATGAGGTGGCATCGGGCGCGCTAGCGACCTGCTGGTCGGGCAGGGCTGGCCCTGGAGTTTTGAGGGCCCCAGGGCGAACTCCATTAGTGGGCCCAGCGGCTGCAATGGAGGAAAAAAAGGAATTCCAAATTTGATATGGAAAAATTCTTGTAAAGTCATAAACCATGATATATTGTTGTAAATAGTACTATGTCCCTTCTCTAGGTACATAAGTATGTACACAAATTTAAGACAAGTAATTTGAAACGGAGGATGTACCTGATAATAATATGTTGCGGTGCTTCAATAATATTGGCATCTAATTGCTTTAGATTATCAGTAGTGACTTCAAAAAATGAGTTGACTCACAACCTCCTTCTAAAATTTAGTTAACTGATGTTCTCATCTTCTCTTTTTCTATTCTCGGAACTAGATAAATGTTTTTAGGCAACATATTTGTAAAAACAAAAAGGAGCACACCTCAGCTTTGGAGTAAATAAGATGCAATAATATGTGTGCTCCAACGCTGGTGTTCTCTTCAGATATCCAAGTCCAAAACATTGAGACTCGGCGACCAAGTGTACCTGTTATCTCCTCCAAGAATGCAAGGTTTATAAAAACATAATACAACTTAATTATAATCAACCAGATTAAAATTGACGGCCAAAATAATTTATAATTTTTTTTACCTCTGTTGTTTGGTTGTTCCTCACCCTAGGCGCAGCCGGCAGCCGTTGCAACGCTCCAGCCTTCGGCAAAGTTGCACAGCGTTTGCCGCTCCGTCCTCCGTGGGTGACGGGAAACAAAGCCATGGGCCCCGAGCGAGTGAAGATTGCTAGAATTGAGCTATGGATTTAGAGAATTGAAGAAGCAATCAAACTAACAGCCACGGGGAAGGTTCTTCCCTCACAAGAAAAAAAAGCCACGGCTTCGCGCACACATCCCAGACACGTACAGCCGATCCGTATTCTGGAACGAATTAGCTATGTGTGCGTTCTTTGGGCTTCTAATCTATTACATGTCTCAGATGGGCTTCTCAGGCCTTTTTTGTTTTCCATAAATACTGGGCTTGTACGGCTTGTACCCAATCCTTTAGCATACATACATATGGCCTGGATTGGGGCCCCTGGTTCGGCTGGGCCCCGGGCCGTCGCCCCTGCTACCCTGGCCCAGGGCCGGCCCTGTGGTCGGGTGCTGGTCGAAGACGAGATGCAGAGGGACACCATCCATTCTTCAGGGCGACGTGCTCCTCGTTCCCTGCGGGCAGACCACGACGAGAGAGCAAGGTGAGCAAGATCGATGGGAGGATCGAAGGCGAGGCAGGATGGCGACCTGCGGAACGGCGGCATACAGGGCAGGTGAACGAAGGCGCGTTGGAGGTGGAAATGAGCAGTGGCTCGATGCGGCAGAGATGCCTCGCATCCTCTACAGACGAGCGGAATGAGTCGAGGGAGAAGATGGCCAACGCGGCAGGGGCTCACCGGTGGCGGAGCCACGAGTCTTGCTGGCAGGTGGAGCTGAGGGGAGGCGAGTGAAAGGCAGCGGCGACCGGGACGACCATGGATGCTCCTGCGGGCTTCCTGGAGAAGACAGAGAGCAGGTGAGAGAGGGAACCAAAGGGAATGGGGGAAGAAGGGAAGGGCATGGTGCTCATCTGTTGGTTTGGTCGGTCGGTGGCGGGGCTATCGGGGTGGCCATCGTGGATCGGCTGCAGTAGGTACGGGGACGAGAAGGAGCTCCTGGTTGGGTGCTCGGTAGCCATTAATAAGGGAGCCATACTCCGGTCAAGGCAAAGGAGAAGCGAGGAGGTGGTTGCGGGATTGGGTGGATCGAGGGGAGGAGGAGGAGGTTGGCCCGGTGCTGAAAACAACGGAGGTGGTTGTGTCGACTGGGTGGAGTGGATGGATCTGGGAGGATCCCGATGGAGATGGTGAGTGGGTGGCGGCGGCGGAGACGAGAGGGATGGATATGACATCTAGGACTAGGGTTTAGGCTGATATATATAGCGAGGGGATTAGGATAGGGGTTACCTGGCCCCTCCGATCATAATAGGACGGCCCGGGAAAATAGGTTAGGAGAGTCAAAGAAGAAACCAAAGATATTTTAGGGATGTTAGGGGATGATTGGAATCCAACGGAGATGACTGAGCAGGTCAGGTTCGGGTACGTTTCGGACACGCACACCCGGGGGTCTGAGAGAGGTCAACGAATACATGGGGCCCGACAAAATGACAACGGAGGCAAAGAGAGAAGGGAAACTTCAAGCGGCTACGAGTTTTTATGAAAACATGCGGATGCAATGCACATGATGACATGATGAAATGCAACAAACAAAAAATAAATTAGATGGCAAAACTCAGAATAGCTGGAAGTCTTCTGAAGCATCGGTCTCGGGGCGTCACAACTCTCCCATAGTAACAGAGGATCTCGACCCGAGATCCTAGGGATGGTGTCGGTGTCAAAACCGGCGGATCTCGGGTAGGGGGTCCCGAACTGTGCGTCTAGGCGGATGGTAACAGGAGACGAGGGACACGCTGTTTTTACCCAGGTTCGGGCCCTCTTGATGGAGGTAAAACCCTACGTCCTGCTTGATTAATATTGATGATGTGGGTTACAAGAGTAGATCTACCACGAGATCAAGGAGGCTAAACCCTAGAAGCTAGCCTATGGTATGATTGTTGTTCGTCCTATGGACTAAGGCCATCCGGTTTATATAGACACCGGAGAGGGCTAGGGTTACACAGAGTCGGTTACAAAGGTAGGAGATCTACATATCCGTATCGCCAAGCTTGCCTTCCACGCCAAGGAAAGTCCCATCCGGACACGGGACGAAGTCTTCAATCTTGTATCTTCATAGTCTTGGAGTCCGGCCGATGATGATAGTTCGGCTATCCGGACACCCCCTAGTCCGGAACTCCCTCAGTAGCCCCTGAACCAGGCTTCAATGACGACGAGTCCGGCGCGCATATTGTCTTCGGCATTGCAAGGCGGGTTCCTCCTCCGAATAATTTATAGAAGACTGTGAACACCAGGATAGTGTCCGGCTCTGCAAAATAAATTCCACATACAACCATAGAGAGAATAATATTACACAAGTTCAATCTGCTGGCGTATTTTGTGGTGTAACATCACACCACTACCAAGCCTTCAAATTGCTTTTATTTGTTCCATCTCAGCGCGTTTGGCGAGGCGGTTCCCTTGGCACATCTTGTCGAAGCAGAGATCGTGTTCCCCTTATTCCGGGGTTCCCATCAATATGGACGTGGGTAACCCAACTGCGCCATTGATTGTGACGCTTGGGAGATAAGCGGCCGGTGGGGACGCGTGTTTCTGTCCGCCCATATAAGGGGATAAAGATCCAACCTTTTTACCTGCGCCTTCTTCCTCCTTGGCTTATCCATCTCTGCGAACTCGAGCTCTAGCGCCGAAGCCCGCACATCTCACCTCAGCCTTCTCCAAATATGTCCGGAGCGGGAGGCAAGTGGATGGCCTCCTCCGTCACGGAGGGGCATATCCAGAAGCTGCGCAGCGCCGGATACTTGTCCAGCGACATCGCGCATCGGCTCCCCGACGAGGGAGAGCTCATCCCCACCCCCAGGCCCCATGAGAGGGTAGTATTCCTTCCCCATTTCCACCACGGACTGGGCTTCCCACTTCATCCCTTTGTCCAAGGGCTCATGTTCTACTACGGCCTAGATTTCCATGATCTGGCCCCAAATTTTATTCTCAACATCTCGGCGTTTATCATCGTGTGCGAGGCCTTCCTCTGCATCCAGCCCCACTTCGGCTTGTGGCTCAAGACCTTCAGTGTCAAGCCGAAGGTTGTGAAGGGCAGCCAAGCAGAGTGCGGAGGCGCCATGGTGGGCAGGATGTCCCACGTTACGTGGCTGGAGGGTACTTCCGTGGAAACCATCAAGGGGTGGCAATCGGGGTGGTTCTACATCACCGAGCCGCGTGACTCTGATTGGGAAGCGGCCCCCGAATTCAGATCCGGCATCCCTACACGGCTCACCTCCTGGAAAGAGAGTGGCCGGATCTGGGGGGGATTCGGAGGAGCTGACCGGACTCCAAGCCTGTATCCAGAAGCTGGTGGATAAGAAGCTCAAGCTTGTCAACGTAGTCCAGGTCATGCTCATCCGCCGGATTCTCCCATGCCAACGACGGGGCTTCAATATGTGGGAGTTCGATCCGGCGCAGCACCAGACTTTGAATGGGCTCTTCGACACTACGTACGAAGAGGTCTGGAAGGTGTTGTTCAAGGGCGCCGAGGCTCCCCCATTCGCTACCGAAGATCGCGGATTCAGTTCGCAGTGTTGAACTGACGAGGTAAGTGATATTGTCCTTTACGGGACGCTTGTTATTCATAGTTTGACTCTATGCGGGATCTAAACTCCCTTTCCTTTGATAGGACTGGCTGAAGAAGGCCGCACAGGCTATCTGTCCGGCCCCATTGCCAGATGACCCAGCTGACGCCCGCCTAACGGGGCTGCTGGCTCTGGCACCCCACGTGGTGCCAGAGAAGAAGGCCAAGAAGAAGGCCACGGGGACTCGGAAGAGTTCCTGTTTTCAGGTGCTATCGGACGATGAATCCGAGGCCAATTCCTCCCACCAAGGCGAGGAGGAGAAGAAGAAAGCCTCTCCCCCAACGGGGGGAGGGAAGAAAAGGAAGGCCTCCCCAACAAGGGAGGCCGAAGGGTCCAAGAGGGGAAAAACTCTTCCCCTGGACTGTTCCGCCAACGCCAGTGACGACGACGAGGACTGGCCTCCAAGGGCCAAGCCTCTGGCGAGATCGTAAGTATCCGGACTCCCGAATAACTTCAAGGTTTTCGTTTTCCGCCACATTATGTCTTTCTAATGCCGCATACAACCCTGCAGTCTGCCTAAGGATGATCTCCCCACTTCGTCGAGCGGGTCCTTAGGGGCGTCGGATATGGATTCTCTTCCGACTGCCTCCACCCCCTGTGATGCGGATGATGCCGAGGTGGGATCCCAGGAAGGGACCCACCAGGAGGAGAGGGCCCCGGAGGTGTCGCAGGACAACCTCCCGGACTTTGCACCGGACTCAGCCCCGGAACCCATAGTGGCTCCGGAGTCCGGCGGGCAACCCCTTCCGAAGAAGGGCAAGACCGCGACGCCGGCTGCCTCCGTCCAACCGGAGGTGCCGGATAATTTGCTGGAGGCGCTCAACGGCGCCTCCATCGAAGAGGAACACCGCACTGTTATGAGTGCGGTGATTCAGAAGGTTCAGCTCGCCAAGAGCGGGCTGACCGAAGCCTGCAGCAGCCTTCTAACAGGCTTTGAGGTAAGAACTTCAATATATGTAAAATGGTACCGCATAGACAGTAGCCCCTGATGCTCGGTTCGGTGTTCGGAAAGAAAAGCCGGACTGAGGATCTTTAGAAAGATAATTGCAGGAGTCATGAAAATATGTCAATATGGGATTGCAGGCTGTGCTGCTGACCTCTGCCGCACTGACTGCGGAGGTCAAAACTTTGAAGGAAAACCTCGAGCGGTCTGAGAATGAGCTCGGCCATGCCAAGAAGCAACTCGAGGAAAAAGAAGGTGAGTAATACCTTATGAAAATTGTACCTTACAAAAAAGGATTTTGGTTGCAAGTAAAATGACAAGGATAACTGGGGTATTGCAGGGGCCACTAACGAGGTGGCGACCCTGAAGGAGGCGGTGGCCGCGGCCGAACGCAATGCGGCTGCGGAGCGCACCGAGCGAGAGAAACAAGAGGCGCGGGTGGCGGAGGTACAGCAAGAGCTCCAGGATCTCATGAAGAAACACGAGAGCCTGGAGCGTGACTCGAAGACTCGAGAGTCTGAGCTTGCAACTGCTCTTGAGAGTGCCAAAGCCGCTAAGGCCAAAGCCTACAAGGCCCTCCAGGAGATAGAGGCGGTGAAGAAAATAGCAGCGGGTAAGGCATTTTTCATGCAAAGTAAGCATGTGAGTGTTAATTACCTGTCGCTTACCCGAATTCAGAGCTCTCCAGGAGCGTTCGCAGATCTTCCCCGCAGCGTGTCCGATGCTGCTGCATTCTACCGGGCCAAGGAGGGGAGCTCAATGGAGAAGGTCTTCTGGTCTCAGTATGCTGAGGCCGGACATCCGGTGCCCGTTAGCGACCAGCTGCAGCAGCTGGTCGAGCTCCACAAGGCGGCCGAACAGGCCATGAAGGGCCTCATAGTTCGGCTGTGGCCTAAGGAGGCTATGCCTGGGAGCTACTTCGGCCTGGTGCGGCGGCTGGTGGACGCGTGCCCGTGGGTTGAAGTTATCAAGCACTCCGCCTGTATTGAGGGTGCGCGTCGGGCCCTTGCCCGCGCAAAGGTGCACTGGGGCAAGATGGATGCCCAGAAGCTTGTGATGGACCCACCACCAAAGGGCAAGGAGTATCGTACGCCCGAGATGTATTATAATAGTGTGCTGAAGGGCGCCCACACTATTGCGGGTGAGTGCTCCAAAGATGTAATATTTGAGTAGACTCGCATTTTGTTATCCTGTGCACTGAAAACTTGGTTCATATGCGCTAAGCAACGCTTGTTAATTTAAAATATTACCTTTTGTGCAGCTTTTTATCAAATCTGAGAGATGGCAAGTCGTCGGCTTCAGCCCCCATGCCACGAGTGCTGGGGTGTTCGGGATAAACTCGAGCGCTCTTGTTCCCATTTTTGGGTCCATCTAGGGAGGTGCTCAACACAACGAACAAGGCAACCGGACTTATAATGCTTGAACACTCTCACTTAGCCATAGAATTCTATAATTTTAAATTTCGGCGAAGCCCCTAGTTTTCGGAAGGCCGAATTTGGGGCGCTATCCACGCCTTGGCCGGACAGAATCCGGCTCCTCGCTCGAAGCGGCATAAGTCTTTAGGGACTCGCAAAGAACCTCTCGAACAGCGACCAGCTCTCGCCTCATCATGACGATCAGTTTTAGCTTTCTCCACTGAGGCGTTAACCCAGCTCAATTGGGGCGCAATCGCAGTGGTTCTCCCAGTGCTACCTTAGCCGATAAAACGGAACGTAAGGTACCAAAACATGGGAGCTAGGCAAACCCAACTATTGACCCAAGAACATGATTCGGAGCCGATGCATATAATGCTATAAGTTCGGGGTGCCGCACTTGTGAAAGTGTTTGGACTTATCAGACCATAACGCGGGAAACATAAGCCCCTAGTGTATTTAGCCATACCAAAATGTACGGATGCAACATGTCATAGATGAACATATGTTTAAGAAAGAAATGCAATTAGAAGCAAAAATGTGTTGCATTGCTTTATTCAATGAAAACTGCTGTAAGTGCAGGACGATACAAGTGGTGCGGTAAGCAAGGGATGGGACTGTTTAACATCTCCCCCTCCAGGAGTAGGCTACAGAGTAATGCATAAAACAAATTTAATGCTCATGATGGAGACCACCTGGATTTTTGTTGTAGCCTTTCTCCTTCCCTGGCTATTGCATCGTGGGTTCGGCATGTCTGCTGCCGGACAGGGCCTCTGACGAACGGAGTCCTGTAGGTAAAAAATAAAAGGAAAAGAAAAAGAAACAACACACTTAAGAGCCCCTGGTGCGGTTGAGCCGCAGTCTGGGCTTATCGTGGTCGAGCCCCTTGCCCCATGCCCATGGTATCTTCAAAGCGTAATGGAGTATGCGAAGGGTCTGTCTTAATGTTTTACAGGGGCTGGGGTTGGGGCCGCACTACTACGCATGCTCGGAACGTGCGAGGTGGTTGTGTTATAGGTTACTCCAGGCACGCTTAGTTGTGTCCGGCCGCTTGGTAGCCGGACTCGAGAATTGCCTTAAAAGCCTACTTTGTACTTCTGCCGCGAGAGCTGCTGTATGTTCCTCCGTTCGGAGGGAGCGATCAGTGTTTCCGTTGACCGTGATGACTCCTCTAGGGCCTGGCATCTTGAGCTTGAGGTATGCGTAGTGCGGCACTGCATTGAACTTTGCGAACGCGGTACGTCCGAGCAAGGCATGATAGCCGCTGCGGAACGGGACTATGTTGAAGATTAACTCCTCGCGTCGGAAGTTATCCGGGGATCCGAAGACCACTTCCAGTGTAACTGAGCCTGTACAATTGGCTTCTACACCTGGTATGACGCCTTTAAAGGTCGTCTTGGTAGGTTTAATCCTTGAGGGGTCTATGCCCATTTTGCGCACCGTGTCTTGATAAAGCAGGTTTAGGCTGCTGCCGCCGTCCATCAGGACTCTGGTGAGATGAAATCCATCGACGATTGGGTCTTGAACCAATGCAGCGAACCCACCATGGCGAATGCTGGTGGGGTGGTCCCTTCGGTCAAAGGTGATCGGGCAAGAGGACCATGGATTGAACTTCGGGGCAACTGGCTCCATCGCGTATACATCCCCGAGTGCACGCTTCTGCTCCCTTTTGGGTATGTGCGTGGCATATATCATGTTCACCGTACGCACCTGTGGGGGGAAACCCTTCTGCCCTCTATTTTTCGGCGGTCGGGTCTCTTCCTCGTCGTCGCTATGTAGCCCCTTGTCGCTATTTTTGGCAATTAACTTGCCTGCCTGCTTGAACACCCAACAGTCCCTATTGGTGTGGTTAGCTGGTTTTTCAGGGGTGCCATGTATCTGGCACAAGCGGTTGAGAATTCGGTCCAAATTGGACGGACCCTGAGTTGTTCTTTTGAATGGCTTTTTCCGTTGACCGGGTTTAGAGCCTCCGAATCCGGCATTGACTGCCGTATCCTCACTGTTATCGCCGTTAATCCGGCGTTTGTTTTTGTTGCGACGCGACTTGCCACTACGGTCCTTGATATCCGGACTGCCAGAATTTTTGTTGAGGTTGTTGCTGCGTGCTAGCCAGCTATCCTCACCCGCACAGAAGCGGGTCATGAGTGATGTAAGGGCTGCCATGGATTTCGGCTTTTCCTGTCCCAAGTGCCGAGCAAGCCACTCGTCGCGGATGTTATGTTTGAAGGCCGCGAGGGCCTCGGCATCCGGACAGTCGACGATTTGGTTTTTCTTGGTTAAGAATCGTGTCCAGAATGGTCTGGCCGATTCATCTGGCTGCTGAATTATGTGGCTTAGTTCATCTGCATATGGTGGTCGCACGTACGTGCCTTGGAAGTTATCGAGGAATGCGGCTTACAGGTCCTCCCAACTCCCGATTGACTCTGCTGGCAAGCTGTTAAGCCAGTGCCGGGCTGGTCCTTTAAGTTTGAGTGGGAGATATTTGATGGTGTGGAGATCATCTCCGCGGGCCATGTGGATGTGGAGGAGATAGTCCTCGATCCAGACCGCGGGGTCTGTTGTGCCATCATAAGATTCAATATTGACGGGTTTAAACCCTTCTGGGATTTGATGATCCATTACCTCATCTTTGAAGCACAGTGGGTGTGCGGCGCCTCTGTACTGGGCGATATCGCGACGGAGCTCAAAAGAGCTTTGTCTGTTGTGTTCGGCCCGGCCGGACTTACTGTGTCCGGGGTGACGGTGATCGTCACGTATCGTGGGGCGCCCACGTGATCCATAGATCGATCTTGATTGTCTTGCCTCATCGTCCAATATGTCTCGCAGGTCCGGAGTGTTCCCCTGTGGCCTTGTGCTTTTCGAGCGATGCCAGGGTACGGGTCTAGTGAAGGGCCTTGAGGCCTCTCTGTCGCGACCACGGGGTGGTCGATCAGCCGTATTGTCTCCTGGTGAAGCGGGATCATATGTCTCCACCTCTAATCGGGGGAGCAGCTTACGTTTGGGGTAGCTTTTGGAGGGGCGTTCGAGTTCATGCTCTTCGGCCGTGAGGACTTCGGTCCATCTGTCGGCTAGCAGATCTTGATCAGCTCTAAGCTGCTGCTGCTTTTTCTTGAGGCTGTTTGCCGTGGCCATAAGCCTGCGTTTGAAACGCTCCTGTTCGACGGGGTCCTCAGGCACGATGAATTCGTCGTCATCAAGGCATGCCTCGTCTCTGGAGGGAGGCATATAGTCCTCTACCTCTTCTTCGGCCGCTCTCTCATGAGGGCTGGCGTCCCCCTCCTCCTGTGCTGGATCTTGCTGGAGTGGGTTGTCTTCGGTGCTATCCGGTGTATTATTGTCTCCGGTGCCGGAATCCTCATTCTTGCTATGGCGGAATTTAGAGCGGCGCCGTTGAGGCCGGCGCTTGGGCTGTTTCTTGGAGGGGTCATCCTCCACTATTCCTTCGTTGTTCCCATCCTTTGGGATATCCACCATGTATATGTCATATGAAGAGGTGGCTTTCCAGTGCCCGGTGGGCGCTAGTTCTTGGTTGTCTCCGGCATCGTCGTCCATACCGTCGATGTCCTCAGAGTCATAATCTAGCATGTCGGTTAGATCGTCGACAGTGGCTACCAAGTAGGTGGTGGGTGGGCTCTGAATTTCTTCGTCGTCCACATCCCAACCGTCCTGGCCGTAGTCCGGCCAGGCCTCTCCTGATAACAAGAGGTACTTTAGGGAACTCAAGATGTCGCCAAAAGGTGAGTGTTGAAAGATGTCCGCCGCAGTGAACTCCATGATTGGCGCCCAATCGGATTTGACTTGAGGGGGCGCGGGAGGTCCGGAGTCCGGCAAGGAGTCCGGCACCTCGGAGTCACAAGCTTCATGGGGGACAAGATTGGTGTTCGGCTCTATCGCCGTAGAGGTTGCAGCCCCCGAGGCGGTGTCTAGCCATCCATCCTTGGTCTGCGCGGCCGGCTCCGAGTCAAAGATCGGAGCGGGTTCGAGTGCGGCCTCCAGGGTACTGTCCGGCTGCAGAGCTAAATCATGCCCATCGTGACAGTACGGCACGCTCGGCTGTGGCTCGAATCCGTCGAGGATCAAGTCCCCGCGGATGTCAGTCGTGAAGTTCAAACTTCCAAAACTGACCTGACGGCCAGGGGCGTAGCCTTCAATCTTCTCCAGCTGGCCAAGCAAATTGGCCCGCAATGCAAAGCCGCTGAATACGAAAATCTGTCCGGGGAGGAAGGTCCCACCATGGACTGCATCATCGTTGATGATCAAAGAAGCCATCGAGCCTATCGGTGACGACACAAAGGAACTCTCAATGAAAGCATCAATGTCGGTGTCAAAACCGGCGGATCTTGGGTAGGGGGTCCCGAACTGTGCGTCTAGGCGGATGGTAACAGGAGACGAGGGACACGATGTTTTTACCCAGGTTCGGGCCCTCTTGATGGAGGTAAAACCCTACGTCCTGCTTGATTAATATTGATGATGTGGGTTACAAGAGTAGATCTACCACGAGATCAAGGAGGCTAAACCCTAGAAGCTAGCCTATGGTATGATTGTTGTTCGTCCTATGGACTAAGGCCATCCGGTTTATATAGACACCGGAGAGGGCTAGGGTTACACAGAGTCGGTTACAAAGGTAGGAGATCTACATATCCGTATCGCCAAGCTTGCCTTCCACGCCAAGGAAAGTCCCATCCGGACACGGTACGAAGTCTTCAATCTTGTATCTTCATAGTCTTGGAGTTCGGCCGATGATGATAGTTCGGCTATCCGGACACCCCCTAGTCCGGAACTCCCTCAGATGGCACCAGAGAAAAACCGAAAGAGGAAGAGGTAAAACAAAGTTGCTTCTTTGACAAACGAGTGAAACCAATGAACATTGAGAGGTTGAAAAACTTCAAAGAAGAAATACAACCGAGACGAACAAGATTGCAAATAGTCCTTTCGACAAGAGGAACAAGAAATATGATGAGAACAAGAGCTTAGGAGACAAGATAGATTTTGAGGCCACTCCGATTAAAAGAGAAGGAACTTGATAAGATGAGAGAACTTGGATGGAGGACACGACACTCCTGTTAAATGGACAAGCAAGGAAAGAACAAGATCTTGATAAAACGAGATGATTGTTCGAAGAGAGCTACATCGCAATGCCTCCTGAATGAAAGAAAGAAATGAATGAAAAGAACGGAGAAGACAACAACATCTTCTACCATAAATGAATTTGAAAAACATCCTTACGAAGAAGGGTTGAGCAGAGTTGTTGAAAAATCAACAACAAAAGAATAAGCTTATTGTGGGCTTGTGGAAAACATCTCAAAGCTTGAGGTGAAATTCTGCCACTAACGAAACAATGATAGGTTGAGATCAACGAAGGGATGAAAACTTCTTTCGCCGAGAGGATAGGAGAAAACTTGGATCATTGATAAGCACCACAAATAGCAGCATTCCTTCGGGTAGTCTTTCAGGTGAAATCTTTACCAAGATAACTCCAGTGAAGAGGTTGATGGATTTTAAATACCTCATTCTTGACAACATTTGAATCATGAAACATGAAGAAATTGTCAAGAATGACATAACACCACCACAAAAGATGAGATAGAAAGAACTGCACTTCGGATGCAAGATGAAGAATGCTTGAACTCCTCAAAACAAAACATGTGTTGAGCACCATGTTTATTTTAAAGTATAGCTTGGCGGATCTTAAATCCGAGAGAAATCTTGAAGAACAATTGAAGGATTGAAGGAATCCTCGATGAACCACCATGTATAGCCTCCATGAAGAACTCCGGTAAAAAGAGAATGATAGAAAGAAAAGGGAAGTTGAAAGAACAAGGTGAAGCCTTTCCATGATTTAGATGGAGCTTCATGATGATATAATTGCGAAGCGTTGCAACTCCGGAAAGAAACATGAATCACATGGAATCGAGAATTTACTCATCATGAACAATCTCCAAAAAAAGGATTAAATCACCTTGATGAAATAAGAATAAGTATCATGTCATGCTTACACTTCATCAACTTAAATTGATGTCAAGCAATGGATTGGCATGCCACTTATTCTTCTTGAAAAAGATTGAAGAGAGATATAGTGCAAGCTTGGGAAAATCTTGAAAGAACCACCGGTAGGATTGGAAAAGAACAAATGAATTGATATGACAACAACGGAAGAGGAATCTTAAATGGATGAATCACTAGGAAGAATTAGATATGAACGAAGATACTTGAGGGGATTTAGATACAAGAGAACAAAACAATGACGAGCTGACTAGACAATAATTAAACAATGCAGCGAAAGAATTGGAGAATAAGAGCTGAACACTGAGAACAAATAAATCCGAAATGATGGCCTTCGTAGGAATAAAATGGAAAGAACTCATGAAATGTTTCGGATGGGTATGAAAAGAATTCTCATGATTGGAAACGATTTGAGAGGATGGCATGAACCTAGAACCACGAATCTTCAAGAGAACGGACCAAGATTTAGGAAAAATTCTTCTTCGGTCTTCAAATGCTGAGAATATCAATGAGAAACACCACCATGAATTGTTGAGGCACTCAGCAATGAAGAATTAGAAGGTTAAACCAACAATGAAAAGAATTTGAAAGCAATCTTGGAGAAGGCATATGACTGATGGAATCCATTCTTACGTCACACTTTGAAAAGAATTTGAGAATAACTCCGGAAAAATTAGAAGAGTCATGTAAGATCCTGGGAAAAGACCTGTGGGTTAGGGGCCACTCAAAGGAACACCATTGAGCGATTTCTTGAAAGGGAGATTGCACCAGTTGAATTAAATGGCTTGAATGAGGTAATAGCCTCGAAATTGAAGGAACAAATCTTGAATTAAAAAAACGAGCCTTCTGAGATATCTTGAGCACTCTGGATATGAATAGAGAGACGTGAACAAATAAGAGGTGCACCGGCATGAGAAAGCATATGAAAGGATGAAAGGGATATGATCAATACTGAAAGCTTGCATTGAATCCACCAGAGAAGAAAAGAGAACGTAGAATGAAAGAATGATGAAATTGAAGCTTCCTTAGCATCTTCGTGATAATCACCGGGTAAGAACATTTGATTGACAAGAATGTAGAGACTTGACATGGATAAAATGGATACTTGATTAAGAAATCTGAATCCTTGAATAAAAAGCGTGGGATGGTGGGATAACAAAGGCAACTTGGGATGGATGAAACAGACAATCCTCATGCTTCTCAACGACGCCCGTATGGAATAAGTTGAAGAGAAGTGCACCAGTCAAAAAGGATTGACATGACAATCTCGATGATCAAGAAGGATTAGCACTCCCATAGAAATATGAGAACACCACATAGGAAAAGGTATGGGATCCACATTTGACTTCGAAGCAACTCGAATACCATAACTTAAAACAAAACAAAGGATTTGGCTTGCAAAATAAGCCGGAAACAAACATATGATAGAGATTTCACCCAAAGTGTTCGTGATGAGGCCCCACGGGCACGACGTACAGCGTACGTCACGAATGACAAACAAGACGTCCCCAAATCCGCATAGCCAAGGATTCTTTAAGATGCCTCGTGACCACTGTAAATCGATTGTGAAAAACGAACCACTAGATGTTGGACCCCAAGCTCAAATCATACATCTGTCGGAAGAGAAATCCTAGGTAACTACTTGAATTCCCACCTATTAAGTTCCGAAACTTTCTGGTTATGCAATCTGGTGTTGGGGATACAGGGAGGCACAATATATATCACAGAACTAACAAGCCCTACGCTCCATTGTATCCATCCGTCAACACATAACCAAGAAAACACCAGAAATTGTGTACCTCGACCTTCGAAAAGCATCCGCTATACTAGCTGTGGCAATACTCCCGAACTCCCTCCCCAGTACTGGGTAGCATCGAGGTTATCTCACCATTAACTGCATAGAAGAGATTTTTGATGTCGGCGAGCTCAGGTATACCGGAACTGCAATGATAAAATTGTGACGACAACACCTCAGAGCTCAACTCCTCGGGACACTGCCACAACCCCTAAATGTTAGGAGGCATCAAGAACAATGTTCTCGTCACAAAAATATTGGAACAACCCCAAGATACCCGCGTGATCCTAAAAAGTGAAAATGACGAGAGGAAAGTTAAAACATCTATGTCAGGAGTCCTCACCAGAGCGACGAAGGGGCTCAGGAGTAAAAAGAATTCCTAATCTCTGATATAACTAGACTCAAAATAGTTTTATTCTAGACTCAACAACGACATCGGTTCGATCAATCAAGGGGGCTCCTAAGGTCGGTAAGGCTCTGATACCAACTTGCAGCGCCCAAGATGCGGTTCTATCCCAATCACGTGATGAATTCATGATCGGGGCACAACCACATTTCGAGTGCATAGGAAGGTGGACATCATTACAACATACCATGTACTGGATAGATGAGAATACAAGATAAAGGCTTACACTCGCCACAAGTTACAACATACATACAATAATACATCAATACATAGCATTCATCAAGCAGAATAGCAGGATCCGACTATGGATGAAATCAAACGAAAAAGAAGAACGATATCCACCCTGCTAATCCCAGACTCCCCGACCCGGAACCTATCCCTTGATTGAAGAAGAAGAACTCCAAAACAAGCAAGCCTCGCACTCGCGTCAGATCATTGCATTACCTGTACCTGCAACTATTGTTGTAGTAATCTGTGAGCCACGAGGACTCAGCAATCCCATTACCATGGGTATCAAGACTAGCAAAGCTTAATGGGTATGTAAAGGATAAGTGGTGAGGTTGCAGCAGCACTAAGCATTGTATGGTGGCCAACTTACGAGTACAAGAGTAAGATGAGAAACTACGCAAACAGTCACAAACTAGTAATGATCAAGAAATGGTCCTGAACTACTTACGTTCAAACATAACCCCACCATGTTCTCTTCTCGACCCACTCGAAAAGAGACCATCACGGTTACACACGCGGTTGGTGTATTTTTATTCGAATCTGGTGTCTAGTTATCTACAACCGGATACTAAAAACTCCCATCTGCCACATAACCGCAGGCATGACTTTCGAAAGATCAAACCCTGCAGGGGTGTCCCAACTTAGCCCATGATAAGCTCACGATCCGCGGAGACATCCTCCATCGCGGGACATCCGATCAGACTCAAGATCTCATTGCACAAGACATTTCAACAATTGTAAAACTAATCTAGCAAAGCCTCTATCGGTGTTCTGGGAACGGGGGTCCCCAGACTTGCCTGCCTGCGGCCTGCAGCGTGGCTCAGCGGTGGCACAGTACGGCCCATCTTCATCAACAAACGCTCAAGACCCTCGCAGGGCGTACGACGCAAGGCTTCCTCAAGGGCGGCCTCACCAGGCAGGCTCACGAGGAGGTGGAGAGATCAAGGCAAGGGGTACCTCGCGAGGTGCTCATGACGCAAGCCATGACGATCGAAACCAGGCGGAAGCCAGCCTGCGCAGTGTCCTTGTTTCCTCTTTGGTGCAAAGGGGGCAAGCGCAGGCGCGGAGTACCGAGGCATCAAGCAAAGGTTTCCATATCGGTGCAACGAGACCAAGACCAGTAGAGTGGCAGGACGAAGGTCACCGTGGAGCCCAAGACAGCGTGATCACCAGTGCCTTTGGCAGTCGAAGACCACCTTTAGTCAGGATAGCTTGTACTAGCTGTCCCCTTTCAAAATGGCCACTGTTGGCTCCCTTCCCGCTCAATATTTGGGAAGAGGACCAGGGCCTCTGTATATAAGGCTAGCCACCATAGTAGAGGACACCTAGATCTCACCCAGAGCCAACAGAGACGGAGAAATTCCTCTCCAAGCGCACCACCACAAGAACACCCCTTGCGAGGTTGTTCTTCCTCTGTACTTATCATCATCATCCCAAGAGGCAATCCACCACACCACACATAGGAGTAGGGTATTACACCACAACGGTGGCCGGAACCTGTATAAATCTTGTGTCTCTTGTGATGTTCATCGTGCTAGCTTAGAATCACGGCGAGGTGTTGGGGCGTGTATCGGTAGGGAGAAGATCTTCGTGCGCACCCCAGAGTTCGAACCTTAAGGGTTTTTCCGGAGCCCGATATCCGACATTTGGCGCGCCAGGTAGGGGTGTGCCGGAATCTTCTCTCCGCTAATCTGCGTTCCACCGCTTCATCACATCCATGTCCAGTGACCCGACGACCAACGCCGACCGCTGGACGGCATGGCCAGCCCATGCCACGCCGCCTGCCCAAGGAGACCTCAACCCCACGCCTCAGGCAGCCCGCGCTCCGCAGAACGCTGCGGGGTGCGGGCGACGCGGATAAGCACTGCCTGCCCTCACTCCGCGGTAGGTGTGATCGGCCGCAAGGGCCTCAAACCACGCCACAGCCTCGGCTCCACACACCCGACGGGAACAAGCGAACATGAGGGCCGCGCTCACGGTGGCTTGGGAGCTGCTACGGTGCAGGTTGCAGGAGAGCGGTCGTGACGTGCTGCTGGAGTGCGTTGCCGAGCTCCTGGATGCCGCAGCTTCGGGGGCGCCTCCCTTCTGCGTCCAGCTTCCACCCCAGGCCCCGGGCGGATCGTATAGCGGGCCCATCCGCGCCCGTGCGCCCTCAGGCGTGCCCCAAGGCTTCATCAACACCAGCTCAACCATCACCGCATGGCGTCAAGCTGTACCAGCACCACCTCCGGTGAGCGAGGGCATGCGCATCGCCGCCTACGGCCCGGGAGGGCCGCTGCCCTATCACCCCCAAGACGGCGCTTCGAGCCAAGCCGCATGGAGCGTGGGGCACTACGGCGAAGTCTTCGGGGCGGCGACCTTGGACGCTTACGTACCCCACATGGTGGATCGGGAATACGCACTGGAAGAAGACCATGGATCGTTTCTCGGGCCAGGCTGGGAGCAAGAGACGCCAGAAGTCGAGCCTTTTTAGGAGCCTCAAGGAAGCCTCACCAACCGCGCTGGCGGCGGCAGCTATCGGGTACCGCTAATTCCTCAGGAGCAAGCTTATGCTAACCATGGGTTGCGGGAAGTTCAGGTCAGTCCTGCAGAAGGCTGCCCCAGCTCGGCAGCCTCCCTTCTGCCAGGAGGAGCGCATTGGGGGCTGCAGGAGAGGGGCCAGGAGCCAGGCCCCTCCCCGCGGCATGCGGAGCAAGGTGTTTCCTGGAGGTAGGCCCTTTGCCGGGGAGGTGCTACAATGCCTGCCCCTGGCAGAGGACCCGTGGTCATCGGGGGAACCGCTGGCATCCCCTTTACCCCATTGGCATCGTCCTTGGATTCCGGTCGCCGTCAATGGAGGTCAAGGGTGGCGCAAGGCGGGGCCCTCGTCTGGCGATATGAAGCAAGGCCGGTACCTGTCAAGAAGGCCCAGTGCCTGTGAAGCTCGGTGCCCGTGACAGTCTCACGTAATAATGAGTTGGTGCTCTACACACCCCAGAGTCTTCGGGGAGCCGCCCTCGGGCCTCGGGGGCTCCCTCCCATGCCCAATGGCAGCACTTAGCTCCGTGCTGGTGAGAAGACATCGAAGACTAGACTAGGTGCCGGACGTGGCCTTTTGCTTTTTGCCCCCCTTTCTGTGGTCGAGCTTCCTTGCTTCGGATTTAAGCTGGAATTGAATTTGTGTTTGCGTTTGCAGGAAGGGGTGTCTTGTCTCGTTTGTGTGTTCTCTCGCATTCTGGTTTCTGCCCTAGTCCGGAGTTCGCACCAGCTGCCTCCCCCTCGCGAGCCTCTCGCGGGCGGGGCTGGGCTATGCGCACGCGCTCATGCCGTCCCATGGCCAGCACTCGCTCTTGCGAGGCTCTCACCACATGGTTAGCAGGTCCCCAGAGGGCCCTCGGAGGATCACGGCCTCGCAACCCTGCTCATGGTTGCCCGGGCTAAAGGTAAACTACAACAGCTAACTTATCGCGGGGCTCGTAACATCATGCAGGCGCACATTCGGTGTCGCTCCTCAAACATGTGGACAACAATGTTTTTTACATGAGGGGCTCCCCCTCCCAAAATGCTCTTACAACCTTTAGGGCCGCGCCCGAGCTTTTTGTGTGCAGGGTAAATAGTAGGGGGACACAAGATCAGTCAGACATATCGCTCACCGCATCCTCTTGGTCGCTTCCGGAGGCATCACTGGCGACTGTCGCCATCACTGGCACCACCATCTCCATCATTGGTGTCATCTTCACCGCCATTCCCCACATCACCTTCATCGGCGGCAACTATCACCCCGTCATTATCAGAAGCAAAGGCCCTAACAAGCGCATCCAAGTTGTCCTCCACCCATCGCGCTAGGTCGCCCCAGATGGCCTCGGGCACTGGCGCGATGACGGCGTCGAAGTCGAAGTGGCGATCCGCGCTCTGGAGATGGCTGACGCGGGAGAATGCACGCCCGAGTAGGCTGCGGCTCCTCTCCTCGACAATCTGGCGAGCCCTCTCAGAGCGGTTCTCCAGATGCATTACCACATCAGTGAAGAATTGGAGATGGCCTCCATAGTTGGTCACGTGAGGATGCGGAGCGTCCGCATCACAGATATTGCCTAGGGCCGAGTTGGCCCTATTCCTGAGCTCTTGAAGCATGGGGTCGGGCATGTGATCCAGCGTCTGCCGTTGAAGAATTTCTTCTCTATTCTGCCGCGCAATGGACTCGGCGTCATCAACCCACGGTTGAAGAAGAAGCAGCTCGGCACGGGTGGAGGCTAGCTCAGTATGCGCTGAGACCAGGGCAGCTGCGACGACCTCCGCGCCTTGCCCCGTTTCAGTCAGCTTGTACCTGAGAGTGGCAGTTCTGCCCTTAGCGTCGACTTGAATCAGTTCCAGCCTCTGGCTATACTTGCGCTCAAGATCTGCGCGGGCTTCCGCCACGCGGCGGTCGACCTCCTCCTGGATTCGAGCCACGCGCGCGCCAACCTCGTCCTCCGCCTGGGTAACCTGGCCCTCCCTCGTCTCCAACCGCTCAAGGTCAAGATTGCGCTCAGCGGCCTCCAGCGTCAGCACTTTCTCGCACCTCTAGAGCTCCTCCTCCTCGACAGGCGTACCCTTCAGCAATGCAAGGGCGGCCTGACGCAGCTCCACCTGCTGCTCTAGGGAAGCGCTCTAGGCTTGGAGCTCCCACGTGCGCTTCTCCATGATCTCGCGCTGTTGGTCCGCTTCCCGAGCTTTCTAAATAGCTCAGGAGCAGGCCTTTCGTGAGGCTGCAAGGGATTCTTAGGCCTTCGCGTTGTCAAGCTCCCGCTGATGACGCGCAAGGTTGACTGCCACCTTCATCTTGCACTGCTCCTCAACCAGTCGCAGGCCTTCAGCTTCAAGACACGCGTCCACATCCGCAAGCTCTCCACCAAGCTGGCCCATCGTGTCCATCGCCTTCTAGAGGAACTCTTGGCGGACAATGCTGCGCTCCCGCGCTTGCCCGAGCACATCGTCGATGTCGTCCTCTGCTGTCGGTGCTAGCATCGGGCCCTGAAGCGGTTCGCCCCCTATCGGCAGGGGGCTGGAGGCTGGCGCCTCCACGGTCGCTGGACGGGCTCCGTAAGGGACCTGGACCGGCGCATAACCATTCCCCGAGAACAGCCAAGGACCAACTTCAACCATCTGTCGTCCACGATCAGAGGAGGAGCCCTGGGCAGGCTGGTCACGCCCCAGGCGAGGTCACGAAGGAAAGGCGGCAAGGGCACATGCTCAGGGCGCCCTGCGGGCCGACTTACTTCTCTGGCCGAACTCGCGTTAGGGGCAGCATGCAACCTTGGGATGCTCAAGGCCAGCGATGGAGGCGAGGCCAAAGGAATTTGCTTCTTGGGGGACTCCGCGGGTTTGGCAGGAGGGATCCTGAAAAGCCACAGTAAGGAAAGGGAGTAGCGACTCACGAATTGCACGAATGAGGTACTTACTCATCTATGGCAAAGTACTTCCTATGCTTCAATGGTCGGCAGGGGCGCTCGCTGCCACTTGAAGACTCCTTCCTCTTGCAGAGGGCGTCGAAGTCCACACGGAACCGACCCAGGCGCTCAACATGCGGTCCTGCGCGAGGCGCGGATGGAGAAGCACCACTACAAAAAAATACACTTCTGTGATGATACATGTTTGTCACAGTAGGTCGCGTTTTTTGTCATGCATGTACATCCATGACGATTTTATGACAGAATCAAGATAGTCATACCTATGCTATCGTAGAAGTGTTCCATGACATTACCAAAATTATCATCACGGAAGTGTCCGCTTCCATGATGATAAATCACACGTCATAGAAGTGCTTTCGTCAAGGGTGACCGACACGTGGCATCCACCGTAACGGAACGGTGTTAAGCTATCGGGTTGGGTTTTGGATCCGATAACCCGTTAACAGTCCGGACCAATGGGAAATTTCCACATGTAAAATTCTGATTGGCCGGAGGGAACATCTGTCAGCTCGTCAATGGGCCAGATGTCGCCCGTGCATTGGAGGCGACATGCCTATGATACGTCGACACGTGGCTGGGCCCAACAGAGGCCCATATATGTTAAAAAGGCCGACCCAGTCAAAGGCTCGTAGTACTTAATCAGGTACTAGTGGGCCAGCCCAATAATGGCCTACTTAATAAAGGCCCATTTACGACCGGAAGCCTAATCTTGCCCGTTAATTGTTCGCCCAATATTTGGGCCCATTTACGGCCCGAAGCCAGATCTACTCCGTTAATTGTTTGCCCAATATTTGGGCCCATTTACGGCCCGAAGCCAGATCTGGCCTGTTAATTGTTCGCCGAATATTTGGGCCCAACTACAGCCCAGTGACTTTTGGCCTATTAGAGGCCCGATGTAGACATGGGCCCATTTCAGCCCGGTGTGACTTTCGGCCTAGGAATGGCTCGTGCTGCCCATGGGCCATATATGGTCCGACGGGACATCGGGCCCACTAACGGCCGTGCTAAAGGTGGCAACAGTTAAGCCCAACGTGACTTTGGGCCTGTTAAAGGCCTGTCGCGTAATTCAGCCCGTTGATGCATGTACTAAGCTTGCGGCCTCTTAAAGGCCCATGATATCAGTGGGCCAACTAAGGCCCGAGATATGTTCCGGCCTGGTAACAGCCCGTGAGCTAACTGGGCCCCAAAAGGCCCTGTCTACATTTCAGCCTGCTAAAGGCCAATCGACGACTAGTGAAAATTGAGGCCAAACATGCATCTTGGCCTGCTAAAGGCCTGTGGTTTCATCTGGCCCGTAACAGGCCAGTACAATATTCAGCCTGTTAATGGCCCAACGCTACCTAGGCCAAACTCTGCGCTGGGTCGACAAAAGGCCCAACTAAAATATAGGCCGGTGTAAGTTGTGGGCCTGGCACAATGTGTGAAGGCCCCAATCATTCGGGCCCAAGAAAGACGCAGGTTGGCCCAATTGTGGCCCGCTAAAAACCAGGCCCGTTAGAGTCGAATGTTTCGGCCCGGTCGACTACATCTGATTTTTTTCCAGAGGGCGAATGATGGCAGTAACTAGTAGGAATTAAGAACAAACCTACTCTATACAATAAAGAAATTACAGCATAGTAACTAAGAATAAACCTACACTATACAATAAATGATTTAAGGTATATTACATCCACTGGGCATCGAAGTACGCCACCAGTGATCATAAAGCGCAACGAAGAAGCAAATTACAAAAACTGGGCACCATTGCAGTGTAACAAAATAATACTGAACCGAGACCACTTCCAAGACAGTTCAAGAAAGGTTAGCCTTGCGAGGGAACTGCTGCGCAAGCTCCTGAGCAAGGCTGTGAGACCGTCCTAGCATGTCGGTCATAGCTTCCAGGTGTAGCTGTTTAGCACGAGGTTCTCATTGGTGTTCTCCGCAATCTTTCTTAGAGATAGGACTTCAAGTCGATGTTGAGTTGCAGAATGCCTTTCTCCTAGAACTTGGGACTGAAGAAGTTGAACTGATTTAGACAACGAATTCTGTGAGCTTGTCTGACTGCTAGTCTCAAGTAACTTGAACACTGCATGTCTGACTTTGGGGTTGTCTCGCTATCTTCAAGATGTTTTGCCTTCTTTGCTGCAATATATGTTGGGTTTGTCGGGGGCGGCGAGGGGCGTCCAGCGAGGCGGGCGACAGGGGGGGAGCGGCGCCGACGTCGGGGGCGGCGAGAAGGCAACGACGACGGCGATCCGGGACGGTGGCGTGGTCGGGCCTCTGCTTTCCTCGATCCAGATCGAGGGCAGAGGAGGTCGTGGGGGGAGTGGACCGAGAGGGGGGAAGTGGGGAAGGGATCGGGCTAGGGTTTCAGGTGCGTGGGGGGTTATACCACCGGGTTGGGCCGGCTGGGTCGCGTGGGTGGCTAGCTGGGCCTGTTGGCCCAGTTGGCCGGGGGGTGTCCCCTTTGTTTTTGATTTTGTTTTTTTTGTTTTTTTATGTTTTCTTTATTTTCCTCTTTTCTTTTCTGTTTTATTTTTGTTTCCTATTATTTTAGGTTCTGTAAAAATATATACTTTGCATCTAATTTGAACATTTCGATTTAGTCCACCGCCACAAAAGTCTAGACCCCAATTAATTTGGTTTGATATTTTATCAATCTGTAAAGGCATTTAAATAATCAGGTTTGCTAATATTTAAATCATTTTAGTGCATTAAAACACATAATAAAAGTGTGGTTCCTTCACAAATATTTAGTAAGGATTATTTGCCACAAACCAAACATTTTGGTTTTAATGTTTCAAAAGTTTTGTTGTTCGCCTTTCTTTCAAATTTGAATTTGGATCGGTTCTGAACTAACGCGAGATTAACGACAGTAACTTTGATGGCTTGGCATCATTAACACGTGATTACTATAGCCTAATTATCCGGGCGTCACACTATGTCAACTGGCATAATCATACTGTTTGCTGCAGTTGGGGTCTACTGAGTTGGGGCCTCAGAAATGGCCAGTGTAGTAGAGCTAGAGTTTGCTAGAGTTGGGGTGTTTTGTGCGTCAGGTGATATTGCAACTATACCTAATGGGCTATTTGATTTATCAGGTGCCACTACCTTTTCCAAATACTTTGCTTGTGCTCCTCCATGATTAGCAATCGCCCTCTTTCTTTTGAACGTCTGATAAACAAGAACAACATTTGAATGGATAAATATGGTATGATGACAGATGGAATATGTACTGAAAATGGATAGGCAGGGCGTATTCACATACACGATGTGTAAACTAAGCTAATGGTAGTTCAACAAAGTAGAAGCAATGCAAAGCATCAGTTGCAAGATATGTGCGACCAATGTAACTTTGGAAAGTTAGAGCAAGCACCTTGATGGGTGAATAAGATAGGGCATCTTCCTCTGACTCCTCCATTAGGGAGACAGTGACTTAGCTCTCCCTCTAGCTCAGAATCACTGTTAGGATCATATTCTGAGCATGAATCTGTAGGTGGAGAGTGTTTGCATTGCATGGCATCCAGACTTGATTTCAGTCCCTTAATGCCAAGTTTGACAGCCGTGGCATTGTTCTGCTTTATTCTTTTCATGCGCGCAAGCTCATAATCATTATGATGCTGTTCAGAATCTGAGATTAATGAAAACATAAAAAGTAGTCAGATTATCTATGGAATGCATTGCGGATTCAACTTGAAGAGTGTCTCCCTATAAATCCCTGCATACGCAAAGTTCACCCCCAACCGTGCTGACCGGACCACACACAGAAATACAAACCCCTTATGTCTCTATAACAGGCAGACACACATTGCAAAACTGAAGTAGGAACATTAGAATCATATGAAATTCGTATTTGAACAAATAAACTAAGGAATTATGAGTGTCATAATGTTTAGCTTCAAGGGTGGAGTGTTGGTAGTGCGACACAAAGCAAGTAGGCAGATTGTATTCCATGTAAAAGATCAAAACCTATGTAAAAGCCGGAAATGACACTTTCTTTCTATACAATGCAGTGTTCGTTGCCCACCCATGATGGAGGAGATCACATAGAGAAATACTATTCACTCATGTCTACGGTTCCAGTATTTAGAAACAGGGTGGTCCACCCTAAAAGAATATTGACAACAAATATGACAAGGCAAGCATAGATGTAGTGAATCAATCATTTACTTGTGAGCTTACTAGGACAAGTCTGACAAATTGTAACTGCAGTAAGAGACCGTCCAAATTCTGAATGAAGAAGTTTGTCTAGCACTTATTGTTTGATACTAATCGACGTGAATAATTGGATATTATATAAAATGAGTAAGAAAGACAGGTAAAATTGTCAACAAACCTGGCTTGCAGTAGTAATCTGGGTCAATGTCAGTACGACCAACAATCCAAAATGACTAGTGTCTGTTCCGAGGGCCGGAATTTTGAAAACCCTGTGAACTTTAGAGGTACTAAAGATTACCGAAATACATCTGAACCATTAAGTGTAGGTAGCATTGAGCACACAACAAACCCTAATGATAGTCCTGCCTAATGAGTAATGAATCGATTAGAAAATGGGTGATCAGGAGTGGCTGCTGAGTGTTGAGGACTTATCTCAGGATAAATCGGGTTGGCTTGGTGGGTGCTGCACGCCTGAGCCCTGAACGGACTGGGAAGGTAGGCAGGCGGCGCGCCCGGGCAGCGGTGACGTTGTTGGGCGAGCGGCTCCTGACCTCCTGTTAGTCCGGCGTCTCCTCCTAGAGTCATGTCGTCCGGGGACGACAAGTCGCCGGCGAGGCATGCGGCTGGGGGCAAGTAGAGATCGGCAGCGCTCAGCAGAACAGAGGGGAATCGGGGCCTGTGACGACCCAAAATCCCAGGGTGGGCCGGCCCACCGTGGGCACCCTATAGAGACACACCCGAGCGGTGAAAATGCTTTTTCAAAACTAATTTAGGAACATTTAGCTGACCAATTAAACTACTTTGTTTTAATAATATCAGATTCGTATTGGAAAAACTAAGCTTGTTTAGCTTGATGGGTGGAGCAATGTTATTATGACACAAAGCACGTATTCTGATCGTATAGTGATCATAAAAGGGGGGAAATCTAAGCATATTTTTTAGCAAAAGAGGGTTTCCCCTTTGATTTCTATTAAAGAAACCACCACGGAACCAACATGATCAATTAAACTGTATTATGACTGTGCCATGGCAGATTTGAAGCTGCAAAACTGGAGAAATGATATTTAGCATCCTTTGTTTGCTTCAAACTAAGAACTAAATTGTAAGAGCTGAAAATAAAGTAGAGTAACCAAGTTAAGATCTATTTTCTGGTTGAGATCAAAAAGTTAAGGAGATATGAAGTACCACCTCTCTTGCGGCGCCGTGTAGGCATCAGGGGTGCGATGGCTGTCGGTGGCGTTGAAGCAGATCTGCGATGGTAGACGGGTGCATCGGGGAATAAGTTCCGTTGCGGTGGAAGAGAAGGTCGTGTGAGCGGCCCAGGCAAAGAGGACGACGGCGCCGATGAAGCGAGAGGACGCGATGCAAGGCTATTGGTCCATCGCCATGGATGAGAAACGTCCATCTCTAGCAGTGGATGACGCGGTCTTGGTAGGCACTCCGGCATGGTGAAGGACGATGGCGATGGATGTGGTGGAGGATGGCGGCGATGGATGGGGTGGCGGACGGAGGCTGGTGTGGGGATGGTGTTCTAGCGTCGACGGTGTATGAATGGGAAAATGGAGGGAGAGGTACGGGGAACCATGTTTCTGGGACGCGCCTATCTGAAGTATGGGAAAGTTACGAACTTAGCCCCCGTTTAAAATTTGGACGTCTCATCGGTTGGGGATAGAACGGTAATCTCGCATCTCGCCAATATTTGCCCAGAGCGATTTCGGGCGAGGAGAGGGTGGTTGGCTCCCATGGTTGGTTCCCACGGTGTATGAACGTGGCTGACAGGTAGGGCGGTTGTGTCACGTCTGAGTGAAGTTACATACCTGCCTCTATTGAAAATATTTGCCTACATCGATTTCGGCCGAGTCAAGTTTGTTTTGCCACCCACCGTGTATGAATGGGGAATGGAGGGTGAAACAGAGGTCTTTCAGACGATCTTGAATCAAACGTGTTTTGCCGCCCATGTTTGACGCCCACGGTGTCGGAATGGGCTCAGAGGCGGCCGTGTGATGTCTAATTGAAGTTACTAACCTACCCCTATTTAGAGCAGTGGAAATCGGGCCAATGGATTGTCCGTATAATGGGTAGACAGTAATTTCCATCTCCCAAACACTTGGCTTCGGGCAGCCGACGTGGGAGTGGACATTTTGCTGCTTCTTTCGAATTTTGGGAGAATAAGCATCCACGTTTACCCTGGCAACTAAATTCGAGTCCATTTTGTATTCCTATATGAATCTTTATAAATCATTCTATGTGTTTTTATATATCTTCAAAAGGACGACAAAGATGTATTCCACTGTCATATATGAATATGGTTTACAAATGCCGATACTCAAATTCAGAAGCTAGAATCCAGTTTAAGGTGAATTCGAATATCTGGAACACTTCATGTCCAAGTCAAATGTCACACGCAGCATAATGTGTACTCCCATTTAGATATGTACACAAGCGATGTATCAAGATTCAAATACCGAGTCAATCAACCAAGAATGTACAGAAGTAACAGACATATAAACACTTATAGAGTATATGGATCAATAATATCAACTAACATACATAAGCCAGGCCGCTGTACTTTTTTTTGCTACAACAACATCCTTTTTTTAGCCAGCATCTTGGCCCTTTCCGATGCGTGCCACTTATGGTCCATCTATACTACTATTATTGCTGAATGCACATTCAGCCCGATTGGCATATTTGTAGGTCTGCCACACCAATCCAAATGAAATGTCTCCGAGGCTTATCAACTAATACAGACTTGTTCTCAAATAAAATTACAAACCAAAAACCAAAAAACAAAAAACAATTATTACATGATCTCTAAAACAAATGGTTTGATTGATTACATGAACAAACAACACAAAGGTTATTCAACAATGGAAAGAACATTTCACCTATGATTTACCAAGTGGGAATTTAATTTCCTTTTTTCCTTCAGGACCTTAATAAATGTGGTCAGTCTCAGCTTGCTTCGTTTTGAAATCCACCAAATATTTAATGGTTGTCTTGAGTACTGCTTGTGATTGTGCTGTTTGCTTCCTCAACATGTCAACTTCATCTCTAAGTTCAAAAGCAGAATCTCTTTCTACCACTAGTTTAGCCTCTAGAGCATCAGCAGTTGGCAATTCATAATGCACGATTGGGCCGGTGCCACTGCTGTGGGATGATGCAACGTCCATGGGGACCTTGCTCTTTGATCTTGGGCTAACCTGTTTTGCCACTAAAGTTCCGATTGGATTCAGAAAAGTTGAAGTTAGCAAAACATCTCAACTGGGAGTTATAACAGCAAACCAGTTAAACAAACAAGGAATTAAAGAGTTTCAATTAGATGATGAAAAGTAGTTATTAACATCATTGTGACCTGCAGTTGCAGCAGCAAAGCAGTTAAACAAACAACTACTCCTCCGTCCCATAATGTAAGACGTTTTTTGGCACTACACTAGTGCCAAAAAACGTCTTACATTATGGGACGGAGGGAGTAGCTATTTAAGTTAAGGCAAACAGGTAATTCTTAACAGTAAGTATCAAACACATAGATAGGCGTAGTCTACAATAGGATTAACAGGCTGTGGCATTATGTAATCAGTAGCAACCTAAATTAAGCCAAGCAACGTAATTAAACAATTTTGCAATAAGTGGCTAACTAAAATTCCGAGAAGCAGGTAACTGAACTTATGCTAGTTCTTTGGACAAGCACACTGCAACTTCTTTTTCGCTTACAAGGTTGTACGAAGGAGTCCATGGCATCAATTCCTTGGATACGTAGTCCCAATACTTCTTTCTTCCCACACTGCATTGGTAAGTCTAATGGTTAATCTGGTAAGATGCTGCGTCCTTGATATGTTATATGAGGACGTGTAATCAGACTAGTTGTAGCCACACACATCACACTGGCTTTTACTGTATATTTCATGCGATTACATTTGGCATATCGAGATCTAAGCAATCTACAGTAGGATGAAAAGACTAGCATCCTTCACATTAGTGGCGAACTCAGTTCATAGAAACAAGCAATTCAACCATTCTGTGGGTAAATCAAAAGTGCCACTGGAATATTTTTCATTACCCAATCATACACGCAAAAAGGGGCGACGCCACCATAGGGGCTGGAATGGGCGGCTGCCTCAGGTGGCTGGAAAGTGTGCACCTAGTTTGAGTCGTCCAGGTTGACCCATGATAGTTTTGTTCATCCCGATGCACGAGCAAGCAATGTAAGAAATGAAGAAAAATGTTTCAATTTGGATGGGCCAATAACATAAGTGCAAGGCAGGCCCGAACGAGTGCCTCCCATATCGATCGACAGCAGGAAAAATCCCAATTCATTCACTCCAGCCTCCAGTCTGGTTCACTCCTAACCTAGCCGCCGCTGGACAGACCAACACAGCACTTCCTCGCGCCCTCGTTGGAGGGCGGTCGCCGGGCTTCAAGCGAACAGAAGGACAAGAAGATGAAGATCCAACCCTGGGTGTAGCCTGCGTGGGAGGCAGCGGCGACAACATGGGCATGGCATAGATCTTGCGCAAACGGACAGTCGCAACTTGCAAGAGTAGCATACGCAACAAGCAGCTACATCACATCCCTGATTATATCTAATTCAACTCTTCAATTTTTGGCCAATAGTTAAACCTGACGGTGTTGTAAAACTGCTTGTATGTAGGGAATCTATGAGAAAATGAAACCAAATTCTACTTATTTTATAACTCCCCCAATCAATACTTAACTGACTGAATCTGATGTATCTAATCAAGTTTCCGGTGCAAACATACAAGCTCATGTTGTTCTTGAGCCTGAAGTGTCTAATGAACAGACTGCTAATGAAGGATTTGATGCAAACATTTTACATGCTCCTGGTGATGAACATATAGTGTCTAATGAGGGATCTAATGCAAGCATTTTGCAAGCTCATTGAAGGATTTAGTGTCTAATGATGATCTTCTATGTTGAGAGAGATAGAGATTTGCAGGCATTGATGACAAGCAAATTATAGTGCATTTTCATAGCTTGAGGAAACGTTGAGGCCATCTACCAGAAAGTCCCCGTATCATGACAACATAGCATAAATACTTTTCTAATCTGTTGTTTGAAACTATTGGCATACTTGTGCCGGATAGATATATTGATATGCAGTTTGCGCACTGGTTATAGGTGCAATTACACTTTGATATTTTCAGCCAGAGAACGAATAATTCAAGCAGGTACAGACCATGTTTGTAGTCCTTGTACACCATGTTGCATTTTGTGTTTTCTGGTGCTTGCATCATTTAGTGTTTATAATCTGAACTACTTTGGATCATTAGCTAGTTTTCAAAGTGCATGTAGCTTCACATTTCTCAAGTTATGTTGATTTCCGGAGTGCAAGTGCCTTCGTATTTTTTAAGTTAAATGTTCGCCCCTGGTAGCTTGAATTCGTGGATCCGCCACTTCACACAAATCATACACGAATGCCAGTACGAATTAAATGAAATGCAACGACTTACGCTAGCTCGTTGTACAGGCTCACTGCAGCTCTGCTTGCGCTTGGGATGTTCCATGTAAAAGTCCATGTTACCACTTGCTTGGATGTGCAGGCCTTGTGCTCCTTGCATCCCCCTCTGCATTTTTGACATGGCGAATGGTTGATCAAATAAGAGGAATCGACCTTGATGTTGTACTGGAGGACAGATACTAACAAGGTTATACGGGTGTGCAGGATGTGTACCGTAGCGCCATCATGCTTTGCTAAAAAATGGATTTGCTTGTTTCAGATGATATCTCCAGAAGAAATAAGAGTTAAAGTCAGAGTTGCATAGGCGTGTAAGCTAAGAGAGCAGTGAAAGGATATCCAAACATCGTCGGAACAGTGCACAAGGGAGTGATGTGTGGATACCTAGTTCGGGCCGATGTTTGGGCATGCTCGCCTAGCTAGAGTGCGGGTCACTTCAGAGCCGTTGAGGGTGATGTGCTGGCATTGGCTGGCCACGCAAAGATGCAGATCTTGAGTGGCAACGGAGCGCTGTGATGCGGTGGACGAGACCGTTGGTGAAGCCCCAACGGCCTTGGGGGCGGAGGTGCGACGATGTGCTCGGTGAAGTAGCCCCGGTGAGATGGGAGACGGCGTCGGTGATGAGCACCTGATGCGGAGGAAGTTGGTGCCTATGAGGCACGTCGATTGCGGCGGCCGACGTTGTCGGTGGACCACCCGGCGCGGTGGTCGAGGGCGTAGATGAGGTAGCTCCGGTGCGGTGGTGAAGCGCGACCGTCGTCTTTGTCGTTGTCGTCTGGCACAGAGGTGGGGAAAGAGACGAGACGAGGGGCGATTTGAAATTTTCTTGGGTTCGCGGCGAATTAGGGATTTGATCAATCTAGGCGCAGAAGGGGACGGTGGAGAAGAGAGATTTTGCAGGGCTGGAATTGGGGCCGCCAGATATTTCAATCCAAAACA